>NW_028127412.1:0-125214 GCF_965231255.1 Vanellus vanellus
TTGCTGCCACAGCAAAGGTGCCAGCGGGGAAAAGTAATGCTGGTTCTCACTGCCTCCTGGAACCCTTTCAAATGCCCCAGACAATTAAGCCCTCTCTGCTTTCCTGCGGACTCTATCCTCAAAAGCGCCTTTTTTCACTTTCGGCAACCTCCGGTGGTAAAAAGACAAACGTCCAGCTTTTGCTGCCACAGCAAAGGTGCCAGCGGGGAAAAGTAATGCTGGTTCTCACTGCCTCCTGGAACCCTTTCAAATGCCCCAGACAATTTGGCCCTCTCTGCTTTCCTGCGGACTCCATCCTCAAAAGCACCTGTTTTCGCTTTCGGCAACCTCCGGAGCAAAAAAGACAAACGTCCAGCTTTTGCTGCCACAGCAAAGGTGCCAGCGGGGAAAAGTAATGCTGGTTCTCACTGCCTCCTGGAACCCTTTCAAATGCCACAGACAATTTGGCCCTCTCTGCTTTCCTGCGGACTCCATCCTCAAAAGCACCTGTTTTCGCTTTCGGCAGCCTCCGGAGCAAAAAAGACAAACGTCCAGCTTTTGCTGCCACAGCAAAGGTGCCAGCGGGGAAAAGTGATGCTGGTTCTCACTGCCTCCTGGAACTCTTTCAAATGCCACAGACAATTTGGCCCTCTCTGCTTTCCTGCGGACTCCATCCTCAAAAGCAGCTGTTTTCGCTTTCGGCAGCCTCCGGAGCAAAAAAGACAAACGTCCAGCTTTTGCTGCCACAGCAAAGGTGCCAGCGGGGAAAAGTAATGCTGGTTCTCACTGCCTCCTGGAACCTCTTCAAATGCCCCAGACAATTTGGCCCTCTCTGCTTTCCTGCGGACTCCATCCTCAAAAGCACCTATTTTTGCTTTCGGCGCCCTCCGGAGCAAAAAAGACAAACGTCCAGCTTTTGCTGCCACAGCAAAGGTGCCAGCAGGGAAAAGTAATGCTGGTTCTCACTGCCTCCTGGATCTCTTTCAAATGCCACAGACAATTTGGCCCTCTCTGCTTTCCTGCGGACTCCATCCTCAAAAGCACCTGTTTTCGCTTTCGGCAGCCTCCGGAGCAAAAAAGACAAACGTCCAGCTTTTGCTGCCACAGCAAAGGTGCCAGCAGGGAAAAGTAATGCTGGTTCTCACTGCCTCCTGGAACCCTTTCAAATGCCACAGACAATTTGGCCCTCTCTGCTTTCCTGCGGACTCCATCCTCAAAAGCACCTGTTTTCGCTTTCGGCAGCCTCCGGAGCAAAAAAGACAAACGTCCAGCTTTTGCTGCCACAGCAAAGGTGCCAGCGGGGAAAAGTAATGCTGGTTCTCACTGCCTCCTGGAACCCTTTCAAATGCCACAGACAATTTGGCCCTCTCTGCTTTCCTGCGGACTCTATCCTCAAAAGCGCCTTTTTTCACTTTCGGCGCACTCCGGTGGTAAAAAGACAAACGTCCAGCTTTTGCTGCCACAGCAAAGGTGCCAGCGGGGAAAAGTGATGCTGGTTCTCACTGCCTCCTGGAACTCTTTCAAATGCCACAGACAATTTGGCCCTCTCTGCTTTCCTGCGGACTCCATCCTCAAAAGCAGCTGTTTTCGCTTTCGGCAGCCTCCGGAGCAAAAAAGACAAACGTCCAGCTTTTGCTGCCACAGCAAAGGTGCCAGCGGGGAAAAGTAATGCTGGTTCTCACTGCCTCCTGGAACCTCTTCAAATGCCCCAGACAATTTGGCCCTCTCTGCTTTCCTGCGGACTCCATCCTCAAAAGCACCTATTTTTGCTTTCGGCGCCCTCCGGAGCAAAAAAGACAAACGTCCAGCTTTTGCTGCCACAGCAAAGGTGCCAGCAGGGAAAAGTAATGCTGGTTCTCACTGCCTCCTGGATCTCTTTCAAATGCGACAGACAATTTGGCCCTCTCTGCTTTCCTGCGGACTCCATCCTCAAAAGCACCTGTTTTCGCTTTCGGCAGCCTCCGGAGCAAAAAAGACAAACGTCCAGCTTTTGCTGCCACAGCAAAGGTGCCAGCGGGGAAAAGTAATGCTGGTTCTCACTGCCTCCTGGAACCTCTTCAAATGCCCCAGACAATTTGGCCCTCTCTGCTTTCCTGCGGACTCCATCCTCAAAAGCACCTGTTTTCGCTTTCGGCAGCCTCCGGAGCAAAAAAGACAAACGTCCAGCTTTTGCTGCCACAGCAAAGGTGCCAGCGGGGAAAAGTAATGCTGGTTCTCACTGCCTCCTGGAACCCTTTCAAATGCCACAGACAATTTGGCCCTCTCTGCTTTCCTGCGGACTCCATCCTCAAAAGCACCTGTTTTCGCTTTCGGCAGCCTCCGGAGCAAAAAAGACAAACGTCCAGCTTTTGCTGCCACAACAAAGGTGCCAGCGGGGAAAAGTAATGCTGGTTCTCACTGCCTCCTGGAACTCCTTCAAATGCCCCAGACAATTTGGCTCTCTCTGCTTTCCTGCGGACTCCATCCTCAAAAGCACCCGTTTTCGCTTTCGGCAGCCTCCGGAGCAAAAAAGACAAACGTCCAGCTTTTGCTGCCACAGCAAACGTGCCAGCGGAGAAAAGTAATGCTGGTTATCACTGCCTCCTGGAACCTCTTCAAATGCCACAGACATTTTGGCCCTCTCTGCTTTCCTGCGGACTCCATCCTCAAAAGCACCTGTTTTCGCTTTCGGCAACCTCATGAGCAAAAAAGACAAACGTCCAGCTTTTGCTGCCACAGCAAAGGTGCCAGCGGGGAAAAGTAATGCTGGTTCTCACTGCCTCCTGGAACTCTTTTAAATGCCACAGACAATTTGGCCCTCTCTGCTTTCCTGCGGACTCCATCCTCAAAAGCACCTGTTTTCGCTTTCGGCAGCCTCCGGAGCAAAAAAGACAAACGTCCAGCTTTTGCTGCCACAGCAAAGGTGCCAGCGGGGAAAAGTAATGCTGGTTCTCACTGCCTCCTGGAACCCTTTCAAATGCCACAGACAATTTGGCCCTCTCTGCTTTCCTGCGGACTCCATCCTCAAAAGCACCTGTTTTCGCTTTCGGCAGCCTCCGGAGCAAAAAAGACAAACGTCCAGCTTTTGCTGCCACAACAAAGGTGCCAGCGGGGAAAAGTAATGCTGGTTCTCACTGCCTCCTGGAACCCTTTCAAATGCCACAGACAATTTGGCCCTCTCTGCTTTCCTGCGGACTCCATCCTCAAAAGCACCTGTTTTCGCTTTCGGCATTCTCCGGAGCAAAAAAGACAAACGTCCAGCTTTTGCTGCCACAGCAAAGGTGCCAGCGGGGAAAAGTAATGCTGGTTCTCACTGCCTCCTGGAACCCTTTCAAATGCCACAGACAATTTGGCCCTCTCTGCTTTCCTGCGGACTCCATCCTCAAAAGCACCTGTTTTCGCTTTCGGCATTCTCCGGAGCAAAAAAGACAAACGTCCAGCTTTTGCTGCCACAGCAAAGGTGCCAGCGGGGAAAAGTAATGCTGGTTCTCACTGCCTCCTGGAACCTCTTCAAATGCCCCAGACAATTTGGCCCTCTCTGCTTTCCTGCGGACTCCATCCTCAAAAGCACCTGTTTTCGCTTTTGGCAACCTCCAGAGCAAAAAAGACAAACGTCCAGCTTTTGCTGCCACAGCAAAGGTGCCAGCGGGGAAAAGTAATGCTGGTTCTCACTGCCTCCTGGAACCCTTTCAAATGCCACAGACAATTTGGCCCTCTCTGCTTTCCTGCGGACTCCATCCTCAAAAGCACCTGTTTTCGCTTTTGGCAACCTCCATAGCAAAAAAGACAAACGTCCAGCTTTTGCTGCCACAGCAAAGGTGCCAGCGGGGAAAAGTAATGCTGGTTCTCACTGCCTCCTGGAACCCTTTCAAATGCCACAGACAATTTGGCCCTCTCTGCTTTCCTGCGGACTCCATCCTCAAAAGCACCTGTTTTCGCTTTCGGCATTCTCCGGAGCAAAAAAGACAAACGTCCAGCTTTTGCTGCCACAGCAAAGGTGCCAGCGGGGAAAAGTAATGCTGGTTCTCACTGCCTCCTGGAACCTCTTCAAATGCCCAAGACAATTTGGCCCTCTCTGCTTTCCTGCGGACTCCATCCTCAAAAGCACCTGTTTTCGCTTTTGGCAACCTCCAGAGCAAAAAAGACAAACGTCCAGCTTTTGCTGCCACAGCAAAGGTGCCAGCGGGGAAAAGTAATGCTGGTTCTCACTGCCTCCTGGAACCCTTTCAAATGCCACAGACAATTTGGCCCTCTCTGCTTTCCTGCGGACTCCATCCTCAAAAGCACCTGTTTTCGCTTTTGGCAACCTCCATAGCAAAAAAGACAAACGTCCAGCTTTTGCTGCCACAGCAAAGGTGCCAGCGGGGAAAAGTAATGCTGGTTCTCACTGCCTCCTTGAACCCTTTCAAATGTCACAGACAATTTGGCCCTCTCTGCTTTCCTGCGGACTCCATCCTCAAAAGCACCTGTTTTCGCTTTCGGCAACCTCCGGAGCAAAAAAGACAAACGTCCAGCTTTTGCTGCCACAGCAAAGGTGCCAGCGGGGAAAAGTAATGCTGGTTCTCACTGCCTCCTGGAACCCTTTCAAATGCCACAGACAATTTGGCCCTCTCTGCTTTCCTGCGGACTCCATCCTCAAAAGCACCTGTTTTCGCTTTCGGCAACCTCCGGAGCAAAAAGACAAACGTCCAGCTTTTGCTGCCACAGCAAAGGTGCCAGCGGGGAAAAGTAATGCTGGTTCTCACTGCCTCCTGGAACCTCTTCAAATGCCCCAGACAATTTGGCCCTCTCTGCTTTCCTGCGGACTCCATCCTCAAAAGCACCTGTTTTCGCTTTTGGCAACCTCCGGAGCAAAAAGACAAACGTCCAGCTTTTGCTGCCACAGCAAAGGTGCCAGCGGGGAAAAGTAATGCTGGTTCTCACTGCCTCCTGGAACCCTTTCAAATGCCCCAGACAATTTGGCCCTCTCTGCTTTCCTGCGGACTCCATCCTCAAAAGCACCTGTTTTCGCTTTCGGCAGCCTCCGGAGCAAAAAAGACAAACGTCCAGCTTTTGCTGCCACAGAAAAGGTGCCAGCGGGGAAAAGTAATGCTGGTTCTCACTGCCTCCTGGAACCCTTTCAAATGCCCCAGACAATTAAGCCCTCTCTGCTTTCCTGCGGACTCTATCCTCAAAAGCGCCTTTTTTCACTTTCGGCAACCTCCGGTGGTAAAAAGACAAACGTCCAGCTTTTGCTGCCACAACAAAGGTGCCAGCGGGGAAAAGTAATGCTGGTTCTCACTGCCTCCTGGAACCCTTTCAAATGCCCCAGACAATTTGGCCCTCTCTGCTTTCCTGCGGACTCCATCCTCAAAAGCACCTGTTTTCGCTTTCGGCAACCTCCGGAGCAAAAAAGACAAACGTCCAGCTTTTGCTGCCACAGCAAAGGTGCCAGCGGGGAAAAGTAATGCTGGTTCTCACTGCCTCCTGGAACCCTTTCAAATGCCACAGACAATTTGGCCCTCTCTGCTTTCCTGCGGACTCCATCCTCAAAAGCACCTGTTTTCGCTTTCGGCAACCTCCGGAGCAAAAAAGACAAACGTCCAGCTTTTGCTGCCACAGCAAAGGTGCCAGCGGGGAAAAGTAATGCTGGTTCTCACTGCCTCCTGGAACCCTTTCAAATGCCACAGACAATTTGGCCCTCTCTGCTTTCCTGCGGACTCCATCCTCAAAAGCACCTGTTTTCGCTTTCGGCATTCTCCGGAGCAAAAAAGAACAAACGTCCAGCTTTTGCTGCCACAGCAAAGGTGCCAGCGGGGAAAAGTAATGCTGGTTCTCACTGCCTCCTGGAACCTCTTCAAATGCCCAAGGACAATTTGGCCCTCTCTGCTTTCCTGCGGACTCCATCCTCAAAGCACCTGTTTTCGCTTTTGGCAACCTCCAGAGCAAAAAAGACAAACGTCCAGCTTTTGCTGCCACAGCAAAGGTGCCAGCGGGGAAAAGTAATGCTGGTTCTCACTGCCTCCTGGAACCCTTTCAAATGCCACAGACAATTTGGCCCTCTCTGCTTTCCTGCGGACTCCATCCTCAAAAGCACCTGTTTTCGCTTTTGGCAACCTCCATAGCAAAAAAGACAAACGTCCAGCTTTTGCTGCCACAGCAAAGGTGCCAGCGGGGAAAAGTAATGCTGGTTCTCACTGCCTCCTGGAACCCTTTCAAATGCCACAGACAATTTGGCCCTCTCTGCTTTCCTGCGGACTCCATCCTCAAAAGCACCTGTTTCGCTTTCGGCATTCTCCGGAGCAAAAAGACAAACGTCCAGCTTTTGCTGCCACAGCAAAGGTGCCAGCGGGGAAAAGTAATGCTTGTTCTCACTGCCTCCTGGAACCTCTTCAAATGCCCAAGACAATTTGGCCCTCTCTGCTTTCCTGCGGACTCCATCCTCAAAAGCACCTGTTTTCGCTTTTGGCAACCTCCAGAGCAAAAAAGACAAACGTCCAGCTTTGCTGCCACAGCAAAGGTGCCAGCGGGGAAAAGTAATGCTGGTTCTCACTGCCTCCTGGAACCCTTTCAAATGCCACAGACAATTTGGCCCTCTCTGGCTTTCCTGCGGACTCCATCCTCAAAGCACCTGTTTTCGCTTTTGGCAACCTCCATAGCAAAAAAGACAAACGTCCAGCTTTTGCTGCCACAGCCAAAGGTGCCAGCGGGGAAAATAATGCTGGTTCTCACTGCCTCCTTGAACCCTTTCAAATGTCACAGACAATTTGGCCCTCTCTGCTTTCCTGCGGACTCCATCCTCAAAAGCACCTGTTTTCGCTTTCGGCAACCTCCGGAGCAAAAAAGACAAACGTCCAGCTTTTGCTGCCACAGCAAAGGTGCCAGCGGGGAAAAGTAATGCTGGTTCTCACTGCCTCCTGGAACCCTTTCAAATGCCACAGACAATTTGGCCCTCTCTGCTTTCCTGCGGACTCCATCCTCAAAAAGCACCTGTTTTCGCTTTTGGCAACCTCCGGAGCAAAAAGACAAACGTGCAGCTTTTGCTGCCACAGCAAAGGTGCCAGCGGGGAAAAGTAATGCTGGTTCTCACTGCCTCCTGGAACCTCTTCAAATGCCCCAGACAATTTGGCCCTCTCTGCTTTCCTGCGGACTCCATCCTCAAAAGCACCTCTTTTCGCTTTTGGCAACCTCCGGAGCAAAAAGACAAACGTCCAGCTTTTGCTGCCACAGCAAAGGTGCCAGCGGGGAAAAGTAATGCTGGTTTCTCACTGCCTCCTGGAACCCTTTCAAATGCCCCAGACAATTTGGCCCTCTCTGCTTTCCTGCGGACTCCATCCTCAAAAGCACCTGTTTTCGCTTTCGGCAGCCTCCGGAGCAAAAAAGACAAACGTCCAGCTTTTGCTGCCACAGCAAAGGTGCCAGCGGGGAAAAGTAATGCTGGTTCTCACTGCCTCCTGGAACCCTTTCAAATGCCCCAGACAATTAAGCCCTCTCTGCTTTCCTGCGGACTCTATCCTCAAAAGCGCCTTTATTCACTTTCGGCAACCTCCGGTGGTAAAAAGACAAACGTCCAGCTTTTGCTGCCACAGCAAGGTGCCAGCGGGGAAAAGTAATGCTGGTTCTCACTGCCTCCTGGAACCCTTTCAAAATGCCCCAGACAATTTGGCCCTCTCTGCTTTCCTGCGGACTCCATCCTCAAAAGCACCTGTTTTCGCTTTCGGCAACCTCCGGAGCAAAAAAGACAAACGTCCAGCTTTTGCTGCCACAGCAAAGGTGCCAGCGGGGAAAAGTAATGCTGGTTCTCACTGCCTCCTGGAACCCTTTCAAATGCCACAGACAATTTGGCCCTCTCTGCTTTCCTGCGGACTCCATCCTCAAAAGCACCTGTTTTCGCTTTCGGCAACCTCCGGAGCAAAAAAGACAAACGTCCAGCTTTTGCTGCCACAGCAAAGGTGCCAGCGGGGAAAAGTAATGCTGGTTCTCACTGCCTCCTGGAACCCTTTCAAATGCCACAGACAATTTGGCCCTCTCTGCTTTCCTGCGGACTCCATCCTCAAAAAGCACCTGTTTTCGCTTTCGGCAGCCTCCGGAGCAAAAAAACAAACGTCCAGCTTTTGCTGCCACAGCAAAGGTGCCAGCGGGGAAAAGTAATGCTGGTTCTCACTGCCTCCTGGAACCTCTTCAAATGCCCCAGACAATTTGGCCCTCTCTGCTTTCCTGCGGACTCCATCCCTCAAAAACACCTGTTTTCGCTTTCGGCAACCTCCGGAGCAAAAAAGACAAACGTCCAGCTTTTGCTGCCACAGCAAAGGTGCCAGCGGGGAAAAGTAATGCTGGTTCTCACTGCCTCCTGGAACCCTTTCAAATGCCACAGACAATTTGGCCCTCTCTGCTTTCCTGCGGACTCCATCCTCAAAAGCAACCTATTTTTTGCTTTCGGCGCCCTCCGGAGCAAAAAGACAAACGTCCAGCTTTTGCTGCCACAGCAAAGGTGCCAGCGGGGAAAAGTAATGCTGGTTCTCACTGCCTCCTGGAACCCTTTCAAATGCCCCAGACAATTTGGCCCTCTCTGCTTTCCTGCGGACTCTATTCTCAAAAGCACCTGTTTTCGCTTTCGGCAGCCTCCGGAGCAAAAAAGACAAACGTCCAGCTTTTGCTGCCACAGCAAAGGTGCCAGCGGGGAAAAGTAATGCTGGTTCTCACTACCTCCTTGAACCCTTTCAAATGCCACAGACAATTTGGCCCTCTCTGCTTTCCTGCGGACTCCATCCTCAAAAGCACCTGTTTTCGCTTTCGGCAACCTCCGGAGCAAAAAAGACAAAACGTCCAGCTTTTGCTGCCACAGCAAAAGGTGCCAGCGGGGAAAAGTAATGCTGGTTCTCACTGCCTCCTGGAACCCTTTCAAATGCCACAGACAATTTGGCCCTCTCTGCTTTCCTGCGGACTCCATCCTCAAAAGCACCTATTTTGCTTTCGGCGCCCTCCGGAGCAAAAAAGACAAACGTCCAGCTTTTGCTGCCACAGCAAAGGTGCCAGCGGGGAAAAGTAATGCTGGTTCTCACTGCCTCCTGGAACTCTTTCAAATGCCCCAGACAATTTGGCCCTCTCTGCTTTCCTGCGGACTCCATCCTCAAAAGCACCTGTTTTCGCTTTCGGCAGCCTCCGGAGCAAAAAAAGACAAACGTCCAGCTTTTGCTGCCACAGCAAAGGTGCCAGCGGGGAAAAGTAATGCTGGTTCACACTGCCTCCTGGAACCTCTTCAAATGCCCCAGACAATTTGGCCCTCTCTGCTTTCCTGCGGACTCCATCCTCAAAAGCACCTGTTTTCGCTTTTGGCAACCTCCGGAGCAAAAAGACAAACGTCCAGCTTTTGCTGCCACAGCAAAGGTGCCAGCGGGGAAAAGTAATGCTGGTTCTCACTGCCTCCTGGAACCCTTTCAAATGCCCCAGACAATTTGGCCCTCTCTGCTTTCCTGCGGACTCTATCTCAAAAAGCACCTGTTTTCGCTTTCGGCAGCCTCCGGAGCAAAAAGACAAACGTCCAGCTTTTGCTGCCACAGCAAAGGTGCCAGCGGGGAAAAGTAATGCTGGTTCTCACTACCTCCTTGAACCCTTTCAAATGCCACAGACAATTTGGCCCTCTCTGCTTTCCTGCGGACTCCATCCTCAAAAGCACCTGTTTTCGCTTTCGGCAACCTCCGGAGCAAAAAGACAAACGTCCAGCTTTTGCTGCCACAGCAAAGGTGCCAGCGGGGAAAAGTAATGCTGGTTCTCACTGCCTCCTGGAACCCTTTCAAATGCCACAGACAATTTGGCCCTCTCTGCTTTCCTGCGGACTCCATCCTCAAAAGCACCTGTTTTCGCTTTCGGCAGCCTCCGGAGCAAAAAAGACAAACGTCCAGCTTTTGCTGCCACAGCAAAGGTGCCAGAGGGGAAAAGTAATGCTGGTTCTCACTGCCTCCTGGAACCTCTTCAAATGCCCCAGACAATTTGGCCCTCTCTGCTTTCCTGCGGACTCCATCCTCAAAAACACCTGTTTTCGCTTTCGGCAACCTCCGAGCAAAAAAGACAAACGTCCAGCTTTTGCTGCCACAGCAAAGGTGCCAGCGGGGAAAAGTAATGCTGGTTCTCACTGCCTCCTTGAACCCTTTTCAAATGCCACAGACAATTTGGCCCTCTCTGCTTTCCTGCGGACTCCATCCTCAAAAGCACCTATTTTTGCTTTCGGTGCCCTCCGGAGCAAAAAAGACAAACGTCCAGCTTTTGCTGCCACAGCAAAGGTGCCAGCGGGGAAAAGTAATGCTGGTTCTCACTGCCTCCTGGAACTCTTTCAAATGCCCCAGACAATTTGGCCCTCTCTGCTTTCCTGCGGACTCCATCCTCAAAAGCACCTGTTTTCGCTTTCGGCAGCCTCCGGAGCAAAAAATACAAACGTCCAGCTTTTGCTGCCACAGCAAAGGTGCCAGCGGGGAAAAGTAATGCTGGTTTCTCACTGCCTCCTGGAACCCTTTCAAATGCCACAGACAATTTGGCCCTCTCTGCTTTCCTGCGGACTCCATCCTCAAAAGCACCTTATTTTTGCTTTCGGCGCCTCCGGAGCAAAAAGACAAACGTCCAGCTTTTGCTGCCACAGCAAAGGTGCCAGCGGGGAAAAGTAATGCTGGTTCTCACTGCCTCCTGGAACCTCTTCAAATGCCCCAGACAATTTGGCCTCTCTGCTTTCCTGCGGACTCCATCCTCAAAAGCACCTGTTTTCTCTTTTGGCAACCTCCGGAGCAAAAAGACAAACGTCCAGCTTTTGCTGCCACAGCAAAGGTGCCAGCGGGGAAAAGTAATGCTGGTTCTCACTGCCTCCTGGAACCCTTTCAAATGCCACAGACAATTTGGCCCTCTCTGCTTTCCTGCGGACTCCATCCTCAAAAGCACCTGTTTTCGCTTTCGGCAGCCTCCGGAGCAAAAAAGACAAACGTCCAGCTTTTGCTGCCACAGCAAAGGTGCCAGCGGGGAAAAGTAATGCTGGTTCTCACTGCCTCCTGGAACCCTTTCAAATGCCCCAGACAATTAAGCCCTCTCTGCTTTCCTGCGGACTCTATCCTCAAAAGCGCCTTTTTCACTTTCGGCAACCTCCGGTGGTAAAAAGACAAACGTCCAGCTTTTGCTGCCACAACAAAGGTGCCAGCGGGGAAAAGTAATGCTGGTTCTCACTGCCTCCTGGAACCCTTTCAAATGCCCCAGACAATTTGGCCCTCTCTGCTTTCCTGCGGACTCCATCCTCAAAAGCACCTGTTTTCGCTTTTGGCAACCTCCGGAGCAAAAAAGACAAACGTCCAGCTTTTGCTGCCACAGCAAAGGTGCCAGCGGGGAAAAGTAATGCTGGTTCTCACTGCCTCCTGGAACCCTTTCAAATGCCACAGACAATTTGGCCCTCTCTGCTTTCCTGCGGACTCCATCCTCTAAAGCACCTGTTTTCGCTTTCGGCAGCCTCCGGAGCAAAAAAGACAAACGTCCAGCTTTTTGCTGCCACAGCAAAGGTGCCAGCGGGGAAAGTAATGCTGGTTCTCACTGCCTCCTGGAACCCTTTCAAATGCCACAGACAATTTGGCCCTCTCTGCTTTCCTGCGGACTCCATCCTCAAAAGCACCTGTTTTTCGCTTTCGGCAGCCTCCGGAGCAAAAAAGACAAACGTCCAGCTTTTGCTGCCACAGCAAAGGTGCCAGCGGGGAAAAGTAATGCTGGTTCTCACTGCCTCCTGGAACTCTTCAAATGCCCCAGACAATTTGGCCCTCTCTGCTTTCCTGCGGACTCCATCCTCAAAAGCACCTGTTTTCGCTTTTGGCAACCTCCGGAGCAAAAAGACAAACGTCCAGCTTTTGCTGCCACAGCAAAGGTGCCAGCGGGGAAAAGTAATGCTGGTTCTCACTGCCTCCTGGAACCCTTTCAAATGCCCCAGACAATTTGGCCCTCTCTGCTTTCCTGCGGACTCCATCCTCAAAAGCACCTGTTTTCGCTTTCGGCAGCCTCCGGAGCAAAAAAGACAAAGGTCCAGCTTTTGCTGCCACAACAAAGCTGCCAGCGGGGAAAAGTAATGCTGGTTCTCAGTGCCTCCTGGAACCCTTTCAAATGCCCCAGACAATTTGGCCCTCTCTGCTTTCCTGCGGACTCCATCCTCAAAAGCACCTGTTTTCGCTTTTGGCAACCTCCGGAGCAAAAAAGACAAACGTCCAGCTTTTGCTGCCACAGCAAAGGTGCCAGCGGGGAAAAGTAATGCTGGTTCTCACTGCCTCCTGGAACCCTTTCAAATGCCCCAGACAATTTGGCCCTCTCTGCTTTCCTGCGGACTCCATCCTCAAAAGCACCTGTTTTCGCTTTCGGCAGCCTCCGGAGCAAAAAAGACAAACGTCCAGCTTTTGCTGCCACAGCAAAGGTGCCAGCGGGGAAAAGTAATGCTGGTTCTCACTGCCTCCTGGAACCCTTTCAAATGCCACAGACAATTTGGCCCTCTCTGCTTTCCTGCGGACTCCATCCTCAAAAGCACCTGTTTTCGCTTTCGGCAGCCTCCGGAGCAAAAAAGACAAACGTCCAGCTTTTGCTGCCACAGCAAAGGTGCCAGCGGGGAAAAGTAATGCTGGTTCTCACTGCCTCCTGGAACCCTTTCAAATGCCCAGACAATTTGGCCCTCTCTGCTTTCCTGCGGACTCCATCCTCAAAAGCACCTGTTTTCGCTTTCGGCAGCCTCCGGAGCAAAAAAGACAAACGTCCAGCTTTTGCTGCCACAACAAAGGTGCCAGCGGGGAAAAGTAATGCTGGTTCTCACTGCCTCCTGGAACCCTTTCAAATGCCCCAGACAATTTGGCCCTCTCTGCTTTCCTGCGGACTCCATCCTCAAAAGCACCTGTTTTCGCTTTCGGCAACCTCCGGAGCAAAAAAGACAAACGTCCAGCTTTTGCTGCCACAGCAAAGGTGCCAGCGGGGAAAAGTAATGCTGGTTCTCACTGCCTCCTGGAACCCTTTCAAATGCCCCAGACAATTTGGCCCTCTCTGCTTTCCTGCGGACTCCATCCTCAAAAGCACCTGTTTTCGCTTTCGGCAGCCTCCGGAGCAAAAAAGACAAACGTCCAGCTTTTGCTGCCACAGCAAAGGTGCCAGCGGGGAAAAGTAATGCTGGTTCTCACTGCCTCCTGGAACCCTTTCAAATGCCCCAGACAATTTGGCCCTCTCTGCTTTCCTGCGGACTCCATCCTCAAAAGCACCTGTTTTCGCTTTCAGCAGCCTCCGGAGCAAAAAAGACAAACGTCCAGCTTTTGCTGCCACAGCAAAGGTGCCAGCGGGGAAAAGTAATGCTGGTTCTCACTGCCTCCTGGAACCCTTTCAAATGCCCCAGACAATTAAGCCCTCTCTGCTTTCCTGCGGACTCTATCCTCAAAAGCGCCTTTTTTCACTTTCGGCAACCTCCGGTGGTAAAAAGACAAACGTCCAGCTTTTGCTGCCACAACAAAGGTGCCAGCGGGGAAAAGTAATGCTGGTTCTCACTGCCTCCTGGAACCCTTTCAAATGCCCCAGACAATTTGGCCCTCTCTGCTTTCCTGCGGACTCCATCCTCAAAAGCAGCTGTTTTCGCTTTCGGCAGCCTCCAGAGCAAAAAAGACAAACGTCCAGCTTTTGCTGCCACAGCAAAGGTGCCAGCGGGGAAAAGTAATGCTGGTTCTCACTGCCTCCTGGAACCCTTTCAAATGCCACAGACAATTTGGCCCTCTCTGCTTTCCTGCGGACTCCATCCTCAAAAGCACCTGTTTTCGCTTTCGGCAGCCTCCGGAGCAAAAAAGACAAACGTCCAGCTTTTGCTGCCACAGCAAAGGTGCCAGCGGGGAAAAGTAATGCTGGTTCTCACTGCCTCCTGGAACCTCTTCAAATGCCCCAGACAATTTGGCCTTCTCTGCTTTCCTGCGGACTCCATCCTCAAAAGCACCTGTTTTCGCTTTCGGCAGCCTCCGGAGCAAAAAGACAAACGTCCAGCTTTTGCTGCCACAGCAAAGGTGCCAGCGGGGAAAAGTAATGCTGGTTCTCACTGCCTCCTGGAACCCTTTCAAATGCCCCAGACAATTTGGCCCTCTCTGCTTTCCTGCGGACTCCATCCTCAAAAGCACCTGTTTTCGCTTTCGGCAGCCTCCGGAGCAAAAAAGACAAACGTCCAGCTTTTGCTGCCACAGCAAAGGTGCCAGCGGGGAAAAGTAATGCTGGTTCTCACTGCCTCCTGGAACCCTTTCAAATGCCCCAGACAATTAATCCCTCTCTGCTTTCCTGCGGACTCTATCCTCAAAAGCGCCTTTTTTCACTTTCGGCGCACTCCGGTGGTAAAAAGACAAACGTCCAGCTTTTGCTGCCACAGCAAAGGTGCCAGCGGGGAAAAGTGATGCTGGTTCTCACTGCCTCCTGGAACTCTTTCAAATGCCACAGACAATTTGGCCCTCTCTGCTTTCCTGCGGACTCCATCCTCAAAAGCACCTGTTTTCGCTTTCGGCAGCCTCCGGAGCAAAAAAGACAAACGTCCAGCCTTTGCTGCCACAACAAAGGTGCCAGCGGGGAAAAGTAATGCTGGTTCTCACTGCCTCCTGGAACCCTTTCAAATGCCCCAGACAATTTGGCCCTCTCTGCTTTCCTGCGGACTCTATCCTCAAAAGCACCTGTTTTCGCTTTCGGCAGCCTCCGGAGCAAAAAAGACAAACGTCCAGCTTTTGCTGCCACAGCAAAGGTGCCAGCGGGGAAAAGTAATGCTGGTTCTCACTACCTCCTTGAACCCTTTCAAATGCCACAGACAATTTGGCCCTCTCTGCTTTCCTGCGGACTCCATCCTCAAAAGCACCTGTTTTCGCTTTCGGCAACCTCCGGAGCAAAAAAGACAAACGTCCAGCTTTTGCTGCCACAGCAAAGGTGCCAGCGGGGAAAAGTAATGCTGGTTCTCACTGCCTCCTGGAACCCTTTCAAATGCCACAGACAATTTGGCCCTCTCTGCTTTCCTGCGGACTCCATCCTCAAAAGCACCTGTTTTCGCTTTCGGCAGCCTCCGGAGCAAAAAAGACAAACGTCCAGCTTTTGCTGCCACAGCAAAGGTGCCAGCGGGGAAAAGTAATGCTGGTTCTCACTGCCTCCTGGAACCCTTTCAAATGCCCCTGACAATTTGGCCCTCTCTGCTTTCCTGCGGACTCCATCCTCAAAAGCACCTGTTTTCGCTTTCGGCAGCCTCCGGAGCAAAAAAGACAAACGTCCAGCTTTTGCTGCCACAGCAAAGGTGCCAACGGGGAAAAGTAATGCTGGTTCTCACTGCCTCCTGGAACCCTTTCAAATGCCACAGACAATTTGGCCCTCTCTGCTTTCCTGCGGACTCCATCCTCAAAAGCACCTGTTTTCGCTTTCGGCAGCCTCCGGAGCAAAAAAGACAAACGTCCAGCTTTTGCTGCCACAGCAAAGGTGCCAGCGGGGAAAAGTAATGCTGGTTCTCACTGCCTCCTGGAACCCTTTCAAATGCCCCAGACAATTTGGCCCTCTCTGCTTTCCTGCGGACTCCATCCTCAAAAGCACCTGTTTTCGCTTTCGGCAGCCTCCGGAGCAAAAAAGACAAACGTCCAGCTTTTGCTGCCACAGCAAAGGTGCCAGCGGGGAAAAGTAATGCTGGTTCTCACTACCTCCTTGAACCCTTTCAAATGCCACAGACAATTTGGCCCTCTCTGCTTTCCTGCGGACTCCATCCTCAAAAGCACCTGTTTTCGCTTTCGGCAACCTCCGGAGCAAAAAAGACAAACGTCCAGCTTTTGCTGCCACAGCAAAGGTGCCAGCGGGGAAAAGTAATGCTGGTTCTCACTGCCTCCTGGAACCCTTTCAAATGCCACAGACAATTTGGCCCTCTCTGCTTTCCTGCGGACTCCATCCTCAAAAGCACCTATTTTTGCTTTCGGCGCCCTCCGGAGCAAAAAAGACAAACGTCCAGCTTTTGCTGCCACAGCAAAGGTGCCAGCAGGGAAAAGTAATGCTGGTTCTCACTGCCTCCTGGAACTCTTTCAAATGCCCCAGACAATTTGGCCCTCTCTGCTTTCCTGCGGACTCCATCCTCAAAAGCACCTGTTTTCGCTTTCGGCAGCCTCCGGAGCAAAAAAGACAAACGTCCAGCTTTTGCTGCCACAGCAAAGGTGCCAGCGGGGAAAAGTGATGCTGGTTCTCACTGCCTCCTGGAACCTCTTCAAATGCCCCAGACAATTTGGCCCTCTCTGCTTTCCTGCGGACTCCATCCTCAAAAGCACCTGTTTTCGCTTTTGGCAACCTCCGGAGCAAAAAAGACAAACGTCCAGCTTTTGCTGCCACAACAAAGGTGCCAGCGGGGAAAAGTAATGCTGGTTCTCACTGCCTCCTGGAACCCTTTCAAATGCCACAGACAATTTGGCCCTCTCTGCTTTCCTGCGGACTCCATCCTCAAAAGCACCTGTTTTCGCTTTTGGCAACCTCCGGAGCAAAAAAGACAAACGTCCAGCTTTTGCTGCCACAGCAAAGGTGCCAGCGGGGAAAAGTGATGCTGGTTCTCACTGCCTCCTGGAACCCTTTCAAATGCCCCTGACAATTTGGCCCTCTCTGCTTTCCTGCGGACTCTATCCCCAAATCGCCTTTTTTCACTTTCGGCGCCCATCGGTGGTAAAAAGACAAACGTCCAGCTTTTGCTGCCACTGCAAAGGTGCCAGCGGGGAAAAGTAATGCTGGTTCTCACTGCCTCCTGGAACTCTTTCAAATGCCACAGACAATTTGGCCCTCTCTGCTTTCCTGCGGACTCCATCCTCAAAAGCACCTATTTTCGCTTTCGGCAGCCTCCGGAGCATAAAAGACAAACGTCCAGCTTTTGCTGCCACAGCAAAGGTGCCAGCGGGGAAAAGTAATGCTGGTTCTCACTGCCTCCTGGAACCCTTTCAAATGCCACAGACAATTTGGCCCTCTCTGCTTTCCTGCGGACTCCATCCTCAAAAGCACCTGTTTTCGCTTTCGGCAGCCTCCGGAGCAAAAAAGACAAACGTCCAGCTTTTGCTGCCACAGCAAAGGTGCCAGCGGGGAAAAGTAATGCTGGTTCTCACTGCCTCCTGGAACCCTTTCAAATGCCACAGACAATTTGGCCCTCTCTGCTTTCCTGCGGACTCCATCCTCAAAAGCACCTGTTTTCGCTTTCGGCAGCCTCCGGAGCAAAAAAGACAAACGTCCAGCTTTTGCTGCCACAGCAAAGGTGCCAGCGGGGAAAAGTAATGCTGGTTCTCACTGCCTCCTGGAACCCTTTCAAATGCCCCAGACAATTTGGCCCTCTCTGCTTTCCTGCGGACTCCATCCTCAAAAGCACCTGTTTTCGCTTTCGGCAGCCTCCGGAGCAAAAAAGACAAACGTCCAGCTTTTGCTGCCACAGCAAAGGTGCCAGCGGGGAAAAGTGATGCTGGTTCTCACTGCCTCCTGGAACCTCTTCAAATGCCACAGACAATTTGGCCCTCTCTGCTTTCCTGCGGACTCCATCCTCAAAAGCACCTGTTTTCGCTTTCGGCAGCCTCCGGAGCAAAAAAGACAAACGTCCAGCTTTTGCTGCCACAGCAAAGGTGCCAGCGGGGAAAAGTAATGCTGGTTCTCACTGCCTCCTGGAACCCTTTCAAATGCCCCAGACAATTTGGCCCTCTCTGCTTTCCTGCGGACTCCATCCTCAAAAGCACCTGTTTTCGCTTTCGGCAACCTCCGGAGCAAAAAAGACAAACGTCCAGCTTTTGCTGCCACAGCAAAGGTGCCAGCGGGGAAAAGTAATGCTGGTTCTCACTGCCTCCTGGAACCCTTTCAAATGCCACAGACAATTGGCCCTCTCTGCTTTCCTGCGGACTCCATCCTCAAAAGCACCTGTTTTCGCTTTCGGCAGCCTCCGGAGCAAAAAAGACAAACGTCCAGCTTTTGCTGCCACAACAAAGGTGCCAGCGGGGAAAAGTAATGCTGGTTCTCACTGCCTCCTGGAACCCTTTCAAATGCCACAGACAATTTGGCCCTCTCTGCTTTCCTGCGGACTCCATCCTCAAAAGCACCTGTTTTCGCTTTTGGCAACCTCCGGAGCAAAAAAGACAAACGTCCAGCTTTTGCTGCCACAGCAAAGGTGCCAGCGGGGAAAAGTGATGCTGGTTCTCACTGCCTCCTGGAACCCTTTCAAATGCCCCTGACAATTTGGCCCTCTCTGCTTTCCTGCGGACTCTATCCCCAAATCGCCTTTTTTCACTTTCGGCGCCCATCGGTGGTAAAAAGACAAACGTCCAGCTTTTGCTGCCACTGCAAAGGTGCCAGCGGGGAAAAGTAATGCTGGTTCTCACTGCCTCCTGGAACTCTTTCAAATGCCACAGACAATTTGGCCCTCTCTGCTTTCCTGCGGACTCCATCCTCAAAAGCACCTATTTTCGCTTTCGGCAGCCTCCGGAGCATAAAAGACAAACGTCCAGCTTTTGCTGCCACAGCAAAGGCGCCAGCGGGGAAAAGTAATGCTGGTTCTCACTGCCTCCTGGAACCCTTTCAAATGCCACAGACAATTTGGCCCTCTCTGCTTTCCTGCGGACTCCATCCTCAAAAGCACCTGTTTTCGCTTTCGGCAGCCTCCGGAGCAAAAAAGACAAACGTCCAGCTTTTGCTGCCACAGCAAAGGTGCCAGCGGGGAAAAGTAATGCTGGTTCTCACTGCCTCCTGGAACCCTTTCAAATGCCACAGACAATTTGGCCCTCTCTGCTTTCCTGCGGACTCCATCCTCAAAAGCACCTGTTTTCGCTTTCGGCAGCCTCCGGAGCAAAAAAGACAAACGTCCAGCTTTTGCTGCCACAGCAAAGGTGCCAGCGGGGAAAAGTAATGCTGGTTCTCACTGCCTCCTGGAACCCTTTCAAATGCCCCAGACAATTTGGCCCTCTCTGCTTTCCTGCGGACTCCATCCTCAAAAGCACCTGTTTTCGCTTTCGGCAGCCTCCGGAGCAAAAAAGACAAACGTCCAGCTTTTGCTGCCACAGCAAAGGTGCCAGCGGGGAAAAGTGATGCTGGTTCTCACTGCCTCCTGGAACCTCTTCAAATGCCACAGACAATTTGGCCCTCTCTGCTTTCCTGCGGACTCCATCCTCAAAAGCACCTGTTTTCGCTTTCGGCAGCCTCCGGAGCAAAAAAGACAAACGTCCAGCTTTTGCTGCCACAACAAAGGTGCCAGCGGGGAAAAGTAATGCTGGTTCTCACTGCCTCCTGGAACCCTTTCAAATGCCCCAGACAATTTGGCCCTCTCTGCTTTCCTGCGGACTCCATCCTCAAAAGCACCTGTTTTCGCTTTCGGCAACCTCCGGAGCAAAAAAGACAAACGTCCAGCTTTTGCTGCCACAGCAAAGGTGCCAGCGGGGAAAAGTAATGCTGGTTCTCACTGCCTCCTGGAACCCTTTCAAATGCCACAGACAATTGGCCCTCTCTGCTTTCCTGCGGACTCCATCCTCAAAAGCACCTGTTTTCGCTTTCGGCAACCTCCGGAGCAAAAAAGACAAACGTCCAGCTTTTGCTGCCACAGCAAAGGTGCCAGCAGGGAAAAGTAATGCTGGTTCTCACTGCCTCCTGGAACCTCTTCAAATGCCCCAGACAATTTGGCCCTCTCTGCTTTCCTGCGGACTCCATCCTCAAAAGCACCTGTTTTCGCTTTTGGCAACCTCCGGAGCAAAAAAGACAAACGTCCAGCTTTTGCTGCCACAGCAAAAGTGCCAGCGGGGAAAAGTAATGCTGGTTCTCACTGCCTCCTGGAACCCTTTCAAATGCCACAGACAATTTGGCCCTCTCTGCTTTCCTGCGGACTCCATCCTCAAAAGCACCTGTTTTCGCTTTCGGCAACCTCCGGAGCAAAAAAGACAAACGTCCAGCTTTTGCTGCCACAGCAAAGGTGCCAGCGGGGAAAAGTAATGCTGGTTCTCACTGCCTCCTGGAACCTCTTCAAATGCCCCAGACAATTTGGCCCTCTCTGCTTTCCTGCGGACTCCATCCTCAAAAGCACCTGTTTTCGCTTTCGGCAGCCTCCGGAGCAAAAAAGACAAACGTCCAGCTTTTGCTGCCACAGCAAAGGTGCCAGCGGGGAAAAGTAATGCTGGTTCTCACTGCCTCCTGGAACCCTTTCAAATGCCACAGACAATTTGGCCCTCTCTGCTTTCCTGCGGACTCCATCCTCAAAAGCACCTGTTTTCGCTTTCGGCAGCCTCCGGAGCAAAAAAGACAAACGTCCAGCTTTTGCTGCCACAGCAAAGGTGCCAGCGGGGAAAAGTAATGCTGGTTCTCACTGCCTCCTGGAACCTCTTCAAATGCCCCAGACAATTTGGCCCTCTCTGCTTTCCTGCGGACTCCATCCTCAAAAGCACCTGTTTTCGCTTTTGGCAACCTCCGGAGCAAAAAAGACAAACGTCCAGCTTTTGCTGCCACAGCAAAGGTGCCAGCGGGGAAAAGTAATGCTGGTTCTCACTGCCTCCTGGAACCCTTTCAAATGCCACAGACAATTTGGCCCTCTCTGCTTTCCTGCGGACTCCATCCTCAAAAGCACCTGTTTTCGCTTTCGGCAGCCTCCGGAGCAAAAAAGACAAACGTCCAGCTTTTGCTGCCACAGCAAAGGTGCCAGCGGGGAAAAGTAATGCTGGTTCTCACTGCCTCCTGGAACCCTTTCAAATGCCCCAGACAATTAAGCCCTCTCTGCTTTCCTGCGGACTCTATCCTCAAAAGCACGTGTTTTCGCTTTCGGCAGCCTCCGGAGCAAAAAAGACAAACGTCCAGCTTTTGCTGCCACAGCAAAGGTGCCAGCGGGGAAAAGTAATGCTGGTTCTCACTGCCTCCTGGAACCTCTTCAAATGCCCCAGACAATTTGGCCCTCTCTGCTTTCCTGCGGACTCCATCCTCAAAAACACCTGTTTTCGCTTTCGGCAACCTCCGGAGCAAAAAAGACAAACGTCCAGCTTTTGCTGCCACAGCAAAGGTGCCAGCGGGGAAAAGTAATGCTGGTTCTCACTGCCTCCTGGAACCCTTTCAAATGCCACAGACAATTTGGCCCTCTCTGCTTTCCTGGGGACTCCATCCTCAAAAGCACCTATTTTTGCTTTCGGCGCCCTCCGGAGCAAAAAAGACAAACGTCCAGCTTTTGCTGCCACAGCAAAGGTGCCAGCGGGGAAAAGTAATGCTGGTTCTCACTGCCTCCTGGAACCTCTTCAAATGCCCCAGACAATTTGGCCCTCTCTGCTTTCCTGCGGACTCCATCCTCAAAAGCACCTGTTTTCGCTTTTGGCAACCTCCGGAGCAAAAAGACAAACGTCCAGCTTTTGCTGCCACAGCAAAGGTGCCAGCGGGGAAAAGTAATGCTGGTTCTCACTGCCTCCTGGAACCCTTTCAAATGCCACAGACAATTTGGCCCTCTCTGCTTTCCTGCGGACTCCATCCTCAAAAGCACCTGTTTTCGCTTTCGGCAGCCTCCGGAGCAAAAAAGACAAACGTCCAGCTTTTGCTGCCACAACAAAGGTGCCAGCGGGGAAAAGTAATGCTGGTTCTCAGTGCCTCCTGGAACCCTTTCAAATGCCCCAGACAATTTGGCCCTCTCTGCTTTCCTGCGGACTCCATCCTCAAAAGCACCTGTTTTCGCTTTCGGCAGCCTCCGGAGCATAAAAGACAAACGTCCAGCTTTTGCTGCCACAGCAAAGGTGCCAGCGGGGAAAAGTAATGCTGGTTCTCACTGCCTCCTGGAACCCTTTCAAATGCCCCAGACAATTTGGCCCTCTCTGCTTTCCTGCGGACTCCATCCTCAAAAGCACCTGTTTTCGCTTTCGGCAGCCTCCGGAGCAAAAAAGACAAACGTCCAGCTTTTGCTGCCACAACAAAGGTGCCAGCGGGGAAAAGTAATGCTGGTTCTCACTGCCTCCTGGAACCCTTTCAAATGCCCCAGACAATTTGGCCCTCTCTGCTTTCCTGCGGACTCCATCCTCAAAAGCACCTGTTTTCGCTTTCGGCAACCTCCGGAGCAAAAAAGACAAACGTCCAGCTTTTGCTGCCACAGCAAAGGTGCCAGCGGGGAAAAGTAATGCTGGTTCTCACTGCCTCCTGGAACCCTTTCAAATGCCCCAGACAATTTGGCCCTCTCTGCTTTCCTGCGGACTCCATCCTCAAAAGCACCTGTTTTCGCTTTCGGCAGCCTCCGGAGCAAAAAAGACAAACGTCCAGCTTTTGCTGCCACAGCAAAGGTGCCAGCGGGGAAAAGTAATGCTGGTTCTCACTGCCTCCTGGAACCCTTTCAAATGCCACAGACAATTTGGCCCTCTCTGCTTTCCTGCGGACTCCATCCTCAAAAGCACCTGTTTTCGCTTTCGGCATTCTCCGGAGCAAAAAAGACAAACGTCCAGCTTTTGCTGCCACAGCAAAGGTGCCAGCGGGGAAAAGTAATGCTGGTTCTCACTGCCTCCTGGAACCTCTTCAAATGCCCAAGACAATTTGGCCCTCTCTGCTTTCCTGCGGACTCCATCCTCAAAAGCACCTGTTTTCGCTTTTGGCAACCTCCAGAGCAAAAAAGACAAACGTCCAGCTTTTGCTGCCACAGCAAAGGTGCCAGCGGGGAAAAGTAATGCTGGTTCTCACTGCCTCCTGGAACCCTTTCAAATGCCACAGACAATTTGGCCCTCTCTGCTTTCCTGCGGACTCCATCCTCAAAAGCACCTGTTTTCGCTTTCGGCAACCTCCGGAGCAAAAAAGACAAACGTCCAGCTTTTGCTGCCACAGCAAAGGTGCCAGCGGGGAAAAGTAATGCTGGTTCTCACTGCCTCCTGGAACCCTTTCAAATGCCACAGACAATTGGCCCTCTCTGCTTTCCTGCGGACTCCATCCTCAAAAGCACCTGTTTTCGCTTTCGGCAACCTCCGGAGCAAAAAAGACAAACGTCCAGCTTTTGCTGCCACAGCAAAGGTGCCAGCAGGGAAAAGTAATGCTGGTTCTCACTGCCTCCTGGAACCTCTTCAAATGCCCCAGACAATTTGGCCCTCTCTGCTTTCCTGCGGACTCCATCCTCAAAAGCACCTGTTTTCGCTTTTGGCAACCTCCGGAGCAAAAAAGACAAACGTCCAGCTTTTGCTGCCACAGCAAAAGTGCCAGCGGGGAAAAGTAATGCTGGTTCTCACTGCCTCCTGGAACCCTTTCAAATGCCACAGACAATTTGGCCCTCTCTGCTTTCCTGCGGACTCCATCCTCAAAAGCACCTGTTTTCGCTTTCGGCAACCTCCGGAGCAAAAAAGACAAACGTCCAGCTTTTGCTGCCACAGCAAAGGTGCCAGCGGGGAAAAGTAATGCTGGTTCTCACTGCCTCCTGGAACCTCTTCAAATGCCCCAGACAATTCGGCCCTCTCTGCTTTCCTGCGGACTCCATCCTCAAAAGCACCTGTTTTCGCTTTCGGCAGCCTCCGGAGCAAAAAAGACAAACGTCCAGCTTTTGCTGCCACAGCAAAGGTGCCAGCGGGGAAAAGTAATGCTGGTTCTCACTGCCTCCTGGAACCTCTTCAAATGCCCCATACAATTTGGCCCTCTCTGCTTTCCTGCGGACTCCATCCTCAAAAGCACCTGTTTTCGCTTTTGGCAACCTCCGGAGCAAAAAAGACAAACGTCCAGCTTTTGCTGCCACAGCAAAGGTGCCAGCGGGGAAAAGTAATGCTGGTTCTCACTGCCTCCTGGAACCCTTTCAAATGCCACAGACAATTTGGCCCTCTCTGCTTTCCTGCGGACTCCATCCTCAAAAGCACCTGTTTTCGCTTTCGGCAGCCTCCGGAGCAAAAAAGACAAACGTCCAGCTTTTGCTGCCACAGCAAAGGTGCCAGCGGGGAAAAGTAATGCTGGTTCTCACTGCCTCCTGGAACCCTTTCAAATGCCCCAGACAATTAAGCCCTCTCTGCTTTCCTGCGGACTCTATCCTCAAAAGCACGTGTTTTCGCTTTCGGCAGCCTCCGGAGCAAAAAAGACAAACGTCCAGCTTTTGCTGCCACAGCAAAGGTGCCAGCGGGGAAAAGTAATGCTGGTTCTCACTGCCTCCTGGAACCTCTTCAAATGCCCCAGACAATTTGGCCCTCTCTGCTTTCCTGCGGACTCCATCCTCAAAAACACCTGTTTTCGCTTTCGGCAACCTCCGGAGCAAAAAAGACAAACGTCCAGCTTTTGCTGCCACAGCAAAGGTGCCAGCGGGGAAAAGTAATGCTGGTTCTCACTGCCTCCTGGAACCCTTTCAAATGCCACAGACAATTTGGCCCTCTCTGCTTTCCTGGGGACTCCATCCTCAAAAGCACCTATTTTTGCTTTCGGCGCCCTCCGGAGCAAAAAAGACAAACGTCCAGCTTTTGCTGCCACAGCAAAGGTGCCAGCGGGGAAAAGTAATGCTGGTTCTCACTGCCTCCTGGAACCTCTTCAAATGCCCCAGACAATTTGGCCCTCTCTGCTTTCCTGCGGACTCCATCCTCAAAAGCACCTGTTTTCGCTTTTGGCAACCTCCGGAGCAAAAAGACAAACGTCCAGCTTTTGCTGCCACAGCAAAGGTGCCAGCGGGGAAAAGTAATGCTGGTTCTCACTGCCTCCTGGAACCCTTTCAAATGCCACAGACAATTTGGCCCTCTCTGCTTTCCTGCGGACTCCATCCTCAAAAGCACCTGTTTTCGCTTTCGGCAGCCTCCGGAGCAAAAAAGACAAACGTCCAGCTTTTGCTGCCACAACAAAGGTGCCAGCGGGGAAAAGTAATGCTGGTTCTCAGTGCCTCCTGGAACCCTTTCAAATGCCCCAGACAATTTGGCCCTCTCTGCTTTCCTGCGGACTCCATCCTCAAAAGCACCTGTTTTCGCTTTCGGCAGCCTCCGGAGCATAAAAGACAAACGTCCAGCTTTTGCTGCCACAGCAAAGGTGCCAGCGGGGAAAAGTAATGCTGGTTCTCACTGCCTCCTGGAACCCTTTCAAATGCCCCAGACAATTTGGCCCTCTCTGCTTTCCTGCGGACTCCATCCTCAAAAGCACCTGTTTTCGCTTTCGGCAGCCTCCGGAGCAAAAAAGACAAACGTCCAGCTTTTGCTGCCACAACAAAGGTGCCAGCGGGGAAAAGTAATGCTGGTTCTCACTGCCTCCTGGAACCCTTTCAAATGCCCCAGACAATTTGGCCCTCTCTGCTTTCCTGCGGACTCCATCCTCAAAAGCACCTGTTTTCGCTTTCGGCAACCTCCGGAGCAAAAAAGACAAACGTCCAGCTTTTGCTGCCACAGCAAAGGTGCCAGCGGGGAAAAGTAATGCTGGTTCTCACTGCCTCCTGGAACCCTTTCAAATGCCCCAGACAATTTGGCCCTCTCTGCTTTCCTGCGGACTCCATCCTCAAAAGCACCTGTTTTCGCTTTCGGCAGCCTCCGGAGCAAAAAAGACAAACGTCCAGCTTTTGCTGCCACAGCAAAGGTGCCAGCGGGGAAAAGTAATGCTGGTTCTCACTGCCTCCTGGAACCCTTTCAAATGCCACAGACAATTTGGCCCTCTCTGCTTTCCTGCGGACTCCATCCTCAAAAGCACCTGTTTTCGCTTTCGGCATTCTCCGGAGCAAAAAAGACAAACGTCCAGCTTTTGCTGCCACAGCAAAGGTGCCAGCGGGGAAAAGTAATGCTGGTTCTCACTGCCTCCTGGAACCTCTTCAAATGCCCAAGACAATTTGGCCCTCTCTGCTTTCCTGCGGACTCCATCCTCAAAAGCACCTGTTTTCGCTTTTGGCAACCTCCAGAGCAAAAAAGACAAACGTCCAGCTTTTGCTGCCACAGCAAAGGTGCCAGCGGGGAAAAGTAATGCTGGTTCTCACTGCCTCCTGGAACCCTTTCAAATGCCACAGACAATTTGGCCCTCTCTGCTTTCCTGCGGACTCCATCCTCAAAAGCACCTGTTTTCGCTTTTGGCAACCTCCATAGCAAAAAAGACAAACGTCCAGCTTTTGCTGCCACAGCAAAGGTGCCAGCGGGGAAAAGTAATGCTGGTTCTCACTGCCTCCTGGAACCCTTTCAAATGCCACAGACAATTTGGCCCTCTCTGCTTTCCTGCGGACTCCATCCTCAAAAGCACCTGTTTTCGCTTTCGGCATTCTCCGGAGCAAAAAAGACAAACGTCCAGCTTTTGCTGCCACAGCAAAGGTGCCAGCGGGGAAAAGTAATGCTTGTTCTCACTGCCTCCTGGAACCTCTTCAAATGCCCAAGACAATTTGGCCCTCTCTGCTTTCCTGCGGACTCCATCCTCAAAAGCACCTGTTTTCGCTTTTGGCAACCTCCAGAGTAAAAAAGACAAACGTCCAGCTTTTGCTGCCACAGCAAAGGTGCCAGCGGGGAAAAGTAATGCTGGTTCTCACTGCCTCCTGGAACCCTTTCAAATGCCACAGACAATTTGGCCCTCTCTGCTTTCCTGCGGACTCCATCCTCAAAAGCACCTGTTTTCGCTTTTGGCAACCTCCATAGCAAAAAAGACAAACGTCCAGCTTTTGCTGCCACAGCAAAGGTGCCAGCGGGGAAAAGTAATGCTGGTTCTCACTGCCTCCTTGAACCCTTTCAAATGTCACAGACAATTTGGCCCTCTCTGCTTTCCTGCGGACTCCATCCTCAAAAGCACCTGTTTTCGCTTTCGGCAACCTCCGGAGCAAAAAAGACAAACGTCCAGCTTTTGCTGCCACAGCAAAGGTGCCAGCGGGGAAAAGTAATGCTGGTTCTCACTGCCTCCTGGAACCCTTTCAAATGCCACAGACAATTTGGCCCTCTCTGCTTTCCTGCGGACTCCATCCTCAAAAGCACCTGTTTTCGCTTTTGGCAACCTCCGGAGCAAAAAGACAAACGTCCAGCTTTTGCTGCCACAGCAAAGGTGCCAGCGGGGAAAAGTAATGCTGGTTCTCACTGCCTCCTGGAACCTCTTCAAATGCCCCAGACAATTTGGCCCTCTCTGCTTTCCTGCGGACTCCATCCTCAAAAGCACCTGTTTTCGCTTTTGGCAACCTCCGGAGCAAAAAGACAAACGTCCAGCTTTTGCTGCCACAGCAAAGGTGCCAGCGGGGAAAAGTAATGCTGGTTCTCACTGCCTCCTGGAACCCTTTCAAATGCCACAGACAATTTGGCCCTCTCTGCTTTCCTGCGGACTCCATCCTCAAAAGCACCTGTTTTCGCTTTCGGCAGCCTCCGGAGCAAAAAAGACAAACGTCCAGCTTTTGCTGCCACAGCAAAGGTGCCAGCGGGGAAAAGTAATGCTGGTTCTCACTGCCTCCTGGAACCCTTTCAAATGCCCCAGACAATTAAGCCCTCTCTGCTTTCCTGCGGACTCTATCCTCAAAAGCGCCTTTTTTCACTTTCGGCAACCTCCGGTGGTAAAAAGACAAACGTCCAGCTTTTGCTGCCACAACAAAGGTGCCAGCGGGGAAAAGTAATGCTGGTTCTCACTGCCTCCTGGAACCCTTTCAAATGCCCCAGACAATTTGGCCCTCTCTGCTTTCCTGCGGACTCCATCCTCAAAAGCACCTGTTTTCGCTTTCGGCAACCTCCGGAGCAAAAAAGACAAACGTCCAGCTTTTGCTGCCACAGCAAAGGTGCCAGCGGGGAAAAGTAATGCTGGTTCTCACTGCCTCCTGGAACCCTTTCAAATGCCACAGACAATTTGGCCCTCTCTGCTTTCCTGCGGACTCCATCCTCAAAAGCACCTGTTTTCGCTTTCGGCAACCTCCGGAGCAAAAAAGACAAACGTCCAGCTTTTGCTGCCACAGCAAAGGTGCCAGCGGGGAAAAGTAATGCTGGTTCTCACTGCCTCCTGGAACCCTTTCAAATGCCACAGACAATTTGGCCCTCTCTGCTTTCCTGCGGACTCCATCCTCAAAAGCACCTGTTTTCGCTTTCGGCAGCCTCCGGAGCAAAAAAACAAACGTCCAGCTTTTGCTGCCACAGCAAAGGTGCCAGCGGGGAAAAGTAATGCTGGTTCTCACTGCCTCCTGGAACCTCTTCAAATGCCCCAGACAATTTGGCCCTCTCTGCTTTCCTGCGGACTCCATCCTCAAAAACACCTGTTTTCGCTTTCGGCAACCTCCGGAGCAAAAAAGACAAACGTCCAGCTTTTGCTGCCACAGCAAAGGTGCCAGCGGGGAAAAGTAATGCTGGTTCTCACTGCCTCCTGGAACCCTTTCAAATGCCACAGACAATTTGGCCCTCTCTGCTTTCCTGCGGACTCCATCCTCAAAAGCAACCTATTTTTGCTTTCGGCGCCCTCCGGAGCAAAAAGACAAACGTCCAGCTTTTGCTGCCACAGCAAAGGTGCCAGCGGGGAAAAGTAATGCTGGTTCTCACTGCCTCCTGGAACCCTTTCAAATGCCCCAGACAATTTGGCCCTCTCTGCTTTCCTGCGGACTCTATTCTCAAAAGCACCTGTTTTCGCTTTCGGCAGCCTCCGGAGCAAAAAAGACAAACGTCCAGCTTTTGCTGCCACAGCAAAGGTGCCAGCGGGGAAAAGTAATGCTGGTTCTCACTACCTCCTTGAACCCTTTCAAATGCCACAGACAATTTGGCCCTCTCTGCTTTCCTGCGGACTCCATCCTCAAAAGCACCTGTTTTCGCTTTCGGCAACCTCCGGAGCAAAAAAGACAAACGTCCAGCTTTTGCTGCCACAGCAAAGGTGCCAGCGGGGAAAAGTAATGCTGGTTCTCACTGCCTCCTGGAACCCTTTCAAATGCCACAGACAATTTGGCCCTCTCTGCTTTCCTGCGGACTCCATCCTCAAAAGCACCTATTTTTGCTTTCGGCGCCCTCCGGAGCAAAAAAGACAAACGTCCAGCTTTTGCTGCCACAGCAAAGGTGCCAGCGGGGAAAAGTAATGCTGGTTCTCACTGCCTCCTGGAACTCTTTCAAATGCCCCAGACAATTTGGCCCTCTCTGCTTTCCTGCGGACTCCATCCTCAAAAGCACCTGTTTTCGCTTTCGGCAGCCTCCGGAGCAAAAAAGACAAACGTCCAGCTTTTGCTGCCACAGCAAAGGTGCCAGCGGGGAAAAGTAATGCTGGTTCACACTGCCTCCTGGAACCTCTTCAAATGCCCCAGACAATTTGGCCCTCTCTGCTTTCCTGCGGACTCCATCCTCAAAAGCACCTGTTTTCGCTTTTGGCAACCTCCGGAGCAAAAAGACAAACGTCCAGCTTTTGCTGCCACAGCAAAGGTGCCAGCGGGGAAAAGTAATGCTGGTTCTCACTGCCTCCTGGAACCCTTTCAAATGCCCCAGACAATTTGGCCCTCTCTGCTTTCCTGCGGACTCTATTCTCAAAAGCACCTGTTTTCGCTTTCGGCAGCCTCCGGAGCAAAAAAGACAAACGTCCAGCTTTTGCTGCCACAGCAAAGGTGCCAGCGGGGAAAAGTAATGCTGGTTCTCACTACCTCCTTGAACCCTTTCAAATGCCACAGACAATTTGGCCCTCTCTGCTTTCCTGCGGACTCCATCCTCAAAAGCACCTGTTTTCGCTTTCGGCAACCTCCGGAGCAAAAAAGACAAACGTCCAGCTTTTGCTGCCACAGCAAAGGTGCCAGCGGGGAAAAGTAATGCTGGTTCTCACTGCCTCCTGGAACCCTTTCAAATGCCACAGACAATTTGGCCCTCTCTGCTTTCCTGCGGACTCCATCCTCAAAAGCACCTGTTTTCGCTTTCGGCAGCCTCCGGAGCAAAAAAGACAAACGTCCAGCTTTTGCTGCCACAGCAAAGGTGCCAGAGGGGAAAAGTAATGCTGGTTCTCACTGCCTCCTGGAACCTCTTCAAATGCCCCAGACAATTTGGCCCTCTCTGCTTTCCTGCGGACTCCATCCTCAAAAACACCTGTTTTCGCTTTCGGCAACCTCCGGAGCAAAAAAGACAAACGTCCAGCTTTTGCTGCCACAGCAAAGGTGCCAGCGGGGAAAAGTAATGCTGGTTCTCACTGCCTCCTTGAACCCTTTCAAATGCCACAGACAATTTGGCCCTCTCTGCTTTCCTGCGGACTCCATCCTCAAAAGCACCTATTTTTGCTTTCGGTGCCCTCCGGAGCAAAAAAGACAAACGTCCAGCTTTTGCTGCCACAGCAAAGGTGCCAGCGGGGAAAAGTAATGCTGGTTCTCACTGCCTCCTGGAACTCTATCAAATGCCCCAGACAATTTGGCCCTCTCTGCTTTCCTGCGGACTCCATCCTCAAAAGCACCTGTTTTCGCTTTCGGCAGCCTCCGGAGCAAAAAAGACAAACGTCCAGCTTTTGCTGCCACAGCAAAGGTGCCAGCGGGGAAAAGTAATGCTGGTTCTCACTGCCTCCTGGAACCCTTTCAAATGCCACAGACAATTTGGCCCTCTCTGCTTTCCTGCGGACTCCATCCTCAAAAGCACCTATTTTTGCTTTCGGCGCCCTCCGGAGCAAAAAAGACAAACGTCCAGCTTTTGCTGCCACAGCAAAGGTGCCAGCAGGGAAAAGTAATGCTGGTTCTCACTGCCTCCTGGAACCTCTTCAAATGCCCCAGACAATTTGGCCCTCTCTGCTTTCCTGCGGACTCCATCCTCAAAAGCACCTGTTTTCGCTTTTGGCAACCTCCGGAGCAAAAAAGACAAACGTCCAGCTTTTGCTGCCACAGCAAAGGTGCCAGCGGGGAAAAGTAATGCTGGTTCTCACTGCCTCCTGGAACCCTTTCAAATGCCACAGACAATTTGGCCCCCTCTGCTTTCCTGCGGACTCCATCCTCTAAAGCACCTGTTTTCGCTTTCGGCAGCCTCCGGAGCAAAAAAGACAAACGTCCAGCTTTTGCTGCCACAGCAAAGGTGCCAGCGGGGAAAAGTAATGCTGGTTCTCACTGCCTCCTGGAACCCTTTCAAATGCCACAGACAATTTGGCCCTCTCTGCTTTCCTGCGGACTCCATCCTCAAAAGCACCTGTTTTCGCTTTCGGCAGCCTCCGGAGCAAAAAAGACAAACGTCCAGCTTTTGCTGCCACAGCAAAGGTGCCAGCGGGGAAAAGTAATGCTGGTTCTCACTGCCTCCTGGAACCTCTTCAAATGCCCCAGACAATTTGGCCCTCTCTGCTTTCCTGCGGACTCCATCCTCAAAAGCACCTGTTTTCGCTTTTGGCAACCTCCGGAGCAAAAAGACAAACGTCCAGCTTTTGCTGCCACAGCAAAGGTGCCAGCGGGGAAAAGTAATGCTGGTTCTCACTGCCTCCTGGAACCCTTTCAAATGCCCCAGACAATTTGGCCCTCTCTGCTTTCCTGCGGACTCCATCCTCAAAAGCACCTGTTTTCGCTTTCGGCAGCCTCCGGAGCAAAAAAGACAAAGGTCCAGCTTTTGCTGCCACAACAAAGCTGCCAGCGGGGAAAAGTAATGCTGGTTCTCAGTGCCTCCTGGAACCCTTTCAAATGCCCCAGACAATTTGGCCCTCTCTGCTTTCCTGCGGACTCCATCCTCAAAAGCACCTGTTTTCGCTTTTGGCAACCTCCGGAGCAAAAAAGACAAACGTCCAGCTTTTGCTGCCACAGCAAAGGTGCCAGCGGGGAAAAGTAATGCTGGTTCTCACTGCCTCCTGGAACCCTTTCAAATGCCACAGACAATTTGGCCCTCTCTGCTTTCCTGCGGACTCCATCCTCAAAAGCACCTGTTTTCGCTTTCGGCAGCCTCCGGAGCAAAAAAGACAAACGTCCAGCTTTTGCTGCCACAGCAAAGGTGCCAGCGGGGAAAAGTAATGCTGGTTCTCACTGCCTCCTGGAACCCTTTCAAATGCCACAGACAATTTGGCCCTCTCTGCTTTCCTGCGGACTCCATCCTCAAAAGCACCTGTTTTCGCTTTCGGCAGCCTCCGGAGCAAAAAAGACAAACGTCCAGCTTTTGCTGCCACAGCAAAGGTGCCAGCGGGGAAAAGTAATGCTGGTTCTCACTGCCTCCTGGAACCCTTTCAAATGCCCAGACAATTTGGCCCTCTCTGCTTTCCTGCGGACTCCATCCTCAAAAGCACCTGTTTTCGCTTTCGGCAGCCTCCGGAGCAAAAAAGACAAACGTCCAGCTTTTGCTGCCACAACAAAGGTGCCAGCGGGGAAAAGTAATGCTGGTTCTCACTGCCTCCTGGAACCCTTTCAAATGCCCCAGACAATTTGGCCCTCTCTGCTTTCCTGCGGACTCCATCCTCAAAAGCACCTGTTTTCGCTTTCGGCAACCTCCGGAGCAAAAAAGACAAACGTCCAGCTTTTGCTGCCACAGCAAAGGTGCCAGCGGGGAAAAGTAATGCTGGTTCTCACTGCCTCCTGGAACCCTTTCAAATGCCCCAGACAATTTGGCCCTCTCTGCTTTCCTGCGGACTCCATCCTCAAAAGCACCTGTTTTCGCTTTCGGCAGCCTCCGGAGCAAAAAAGACAAACGTCCAGCTTTTGCTGCCACAGCAAAGGTGCCAGCGGGGAAAAGTAATGCTGGTTCTCACTGCCTCCTGGAACCCTTTCAAATGCCCCAGACAATTTGGCCCTCTCTGCTTTCCTGCGGACTCCATCCTCAAAAGCACCTGTTTTCGCTTTCAGCAGCCTCCGGAGCAAAAAAGACAAACGTCCAGCTTTTGCTGCCACAGCAAAGGTGCCAGCGGGGAAAAGTAATGCTGGTTCTCACTGCCTCCTGGAACCCTTTCAAATGCCCCAGACAATTAAGCCCTCTCTGCTTTCCTGCGGACTCTATCCTCAAAAGCGCCTTTTTTCACTTTCGGCAACCTCCGGTGGTAAAAAGACAAACGTCCAGCTTTTGCTGCCACAACAAAGGTGCCAGCGGGGAAAAGTAATGCTGGTTCTCACTGCCTCCTGGAACCCTTTCAAATGCCCCAGACAATTTGGCCCTCTCTGCTTTCCTGCGGACTCCATCCTCAAAAGCAGCTGTTTTCGCTTTCGGCAGCCTCCAGAGCAAAAAAGACAAACGTCCAGCTTTTGCTGCCACAGCAAAGGTGCCAGCGGGGAAAAGTAATGCTGGTTCTCACTGCCTCCTGGAACCCTTTCAAATGCCACAGACAATTTGGCCCTCTCTGCTTTCCTGCGGACTCCATCCTCAAAAGCACCTGTTTTCGCTTTCGGCAGCCTCCGGAGCAAAAAAGACAAACGTCCAGCTTTTGCTGCCACAGCAAAGGTGCCAGCGGGGAAAAGTAATGCTGGTTCTCACTGCCTCCTGGAACTCTTTCAAATGCCCCAGACAATTTGGCCCTCTCTGCTTTCCTGCGGACTCCATCCTCAAAAGCACGTGTTTTCGCTTTCGGCAGCCTCCGGAGCAAAAAAGACAAACGTCCAGCTTTTGCTGCCACAGCAAAGGTGCCAGCGGGGAAAAGTAATGCTGGTTCTCACTGCCTCCTGGAACCCTTTCAAATGCCCCAGACAATTTGGCCCTCTCTGCTTTCCTGCGGACTCCATCCTCAAAAGCACCTGTTTTCGCTTTCGGCAGCCTCCGGAGCAAAAAAGACAAACGTCCAGCTTTTGCTGCCACAGCAAAGGTGCCAGCGGGGAAAAGTAATGCTGGTTCTCACTGCCTCCTGGAACCCTTTCAAATGCCCCAGACAATTAATCCCTCTCTGCTTTCCTGCGGACTCTATCCTCAAAAGCGCCTTTTTTCACTTTCGGCGCACTCCGGTGGTAAAAAGACAAACGTCCAGCTTTTGCTGCCACAGCAAAGGTGCCAGCGGGGAAAAGTGATGCTGGTTCTCACTGCCTCCTGGAACTCTTTCAAATGCCACAGACAATTTGGCCCTCTCTGCTTTCCTGCGGACTCCATCCTCAAAAGCACCTGTTTTCGCTTTCGGCAGCCTCCGGAGCAAAAAAGACAAACGTCCAGCCTTTGCTGCCACAACAAAGGTGCCAGCGGGGAAAAGTAATGCTGGTTCTCACTGCCTCCTGGAACCCTTTCAAATGCCCCAGACAATTTGGCCCTCTCTGCTTTCCTGCGGACTCTATCCTCAAAAGCACCTGTTTTCGCTTTCGGCAGCCTCCGGAGCAAAAAAGACAAACGTCCAGCTTTTGCTGCCACAGCAAAGGTGCCAGCGGGGAAAAGTAATGCTGGTTCTCAGTACCTCCTGGAACCCTTTCAAATGCCACAGACAATTTGGCCCTCTCTGCTTTCCTGCGGACTCCATCCTCAAAAGCACCTGTTTTCGCTTTCGGCAACCTCCGGAGCAAAAAAGACAAACGTCCAGCTTTTGCTGCCACAGCAAAGGTGCCAGCGGGGAAAAGTAATGCTGGTTCTCACTGCCTCCTGGAACCCTTTCAAATGCCACAGACAATTTGGCCCTCTCTGCTTTCCTGCGGACTCCATCCTCAAAAGCACCTGTTTTCGCTTTCGGCAGCCTCCGGAGCAAAAAAGACAAACGTCCAGCTTTTGCTGCCACAGCAAAGGTGCCAGCGGGGAAAAGTAATGCTGGTTCTCACTGCCTCCTGGAACCCTTTCAAATGCCCCTGACAATTTGGCCCTCTCTGCTTTCCTGCGGACTCCATCCTCAAAAGCACCTGTTTTCGCTTTCGGCAACCTCCGGAGCAAAAAAGACAAACGTCCAGCTTTTGCTGCCACAGCAAAGGTGCCAACGGGGAAAAGTAATGCTGGTTCTCACTGCCTCCTGGAACCCTTTCAAATGCCACAGACAATTTGGCCCTCTCTGCTTTCCTGCGGACTCCATCCTCAAAAGCACCTGTTTTCGCTTTCGGCAGCCTCCGGAGCAAAAAAGACAAACGTCCAGCTTTTGCTGCCACAGCAAAGGTGCCAGCGGGGAAAAGTAATGCTGGTTCTCACTGCCTCCTGGAACCCTTTCAAATGCCCCAGACAATTTGGCCCTCTCTGCTTTCCTGCGGACTCCATCCTCAAAAGCAGCTGTTTTCGCTTTCGGCAGCCTCCGGAGCAAAAAAGACAAACGTCCAGCTTTTGCTGCCACAGCAAAGGTGCCAGCGGGGAAAAGTAATGCTGGTTCTCACTGCCTCCTGGAACCTCTTCAAATGCCCCAGACAATTTGGCCCTCTCTGCTTTCCTGCGGACTCCATCCTCAAAAGCACCTGTTTTCGCTTTCGGCAACCTCCGGAGCAAAAAAGACAAACGTCCAGCTTTTGCTGCCACAGCAAAGGTGCCAGCGGGGAAAAGTAATGCTGGTTCTCACTGCCTCCTGGAACCCTTTCAAATGCCACAGACAATTTGGCCCTCTCTGCTTTCCTGCGGACTCCATCCTCAAAAGCACCTATTTTTGCTTTCGGCGCCCTCCGGAGCAAAAAAGACAAACGTCCAGCTTTTGCTGCCACAGCAAAGGTGCCAGCAGGGAAAAGTAATGCTGGTTCTCACTGCCTCCTGGAACTCTTTCAAATGCCCCAGACAATTTGGCCCTCTCTGCTTTCCTGCGGACTCCATCCTCAAAAGCACCTGTTTTCGCTTTCGGCAGCCTCCGGAGCAAAAAAGACAAACGTCCAGCTTTTGCTGCCACAGCAAAGGTGCCAGCGGGGAAAAGTGATGCTGGTTCTCACTGCCTCCTGGAACCTCTTCAAATGCCCCAGACAATTTGGCCCTCTCTGCTTTCCTGCGGACTCCATCCTCAAAAGCACCTGTTTTCGCTTTTGGCAACCTCCGGAGCAAAAAAGACAAACGTCCAGCTTTTGCTGCCACAACAAAGGTGCCAGCGGGGAAAAGTAATGCTGGTTCTCACTGCCTCCTGGAACCCTTTCAAATGCCACAGACAATTTGGCCCTCTCTGCTTTCCTGCGGACTCCATCCTCAAAAGCACCTGTTTTCGCTTTTGGCAACCTCCGGAGCAAAAAAGACAAACGTCCAGCTTTTGCTGCCACAGCAAAGGTGCCAGCGGGGAAAAGTGATGCTGGTTCTCACTGCCTCCTGGAACCCTTTCAAATGCCCCTGACAATTTGGCCCTCTCTGCTTTCCTGCGGACTCTATCCCCAAATCGCCTTTTTTCACTTTCGGCGCCCATCGGTGGTAAAAAGACAAACGTCCAGCTTTTGCTGCCACTGCAAAGGTGCCAGCGGGGAAAAGTAATGCTGGTTCTCACTGCCTCCTGGAACTCTTTCAAATGCCACAGACAATTTGGCCCTCTCTGCTTTCCTGCGGACTCCATCCTCAAAAGCACCTATTTTCGCTTTCGGCAGCCTCCGGAGCATAAAAGACAAACGTCCAGCTTTTGCTGCCACAGCAAAGGTGCCAGCGGGGAAAAGTAATGCTGGTTCTCACTGCCTCCTGGAACCCTTTCAAATGCCACAGACAATTTGGCCCTCTCTGCTTTCCTGCGGACTCCATCCTCAAAAGCACCTGTTTTCGCTTTCGGCAGCCTCCGGAGCAAAAAAGACAAACGTCCAGCTTTTGCTGCCACAGCAAAGGTGCCAGCGGGGAAAAGTAATGCTGGTTCTCACTGCCTCCTGGAACCCTTTCAAATGCCACAGACAATTTGGCCCTCTCTGCTTTCCTGCGGACTCCATCCTCAAAAGCACCTGTTTTCGCTTTCGGCAGCCTCCGGAGCAAAAAAGACAAACGTCCAGCTTTTGCTGCCACAGCAAAGGTGCCAGCGGGGAAAAGTAATGCTGGTTCTCACTGCCTCCTGGAACCCTTTCAAATGCCCCAGACAATTTGGCCCTCTCTGCTTTCCTGCGGACTCCATCCTCAAAAGCACCTGTTTTCGCTTTCGGCAGCCTCCGGAGCAAAAAAGACAAACGTCCAGCTTTTGCTGCCACAGCAAAGGTGCCAGCGGGGAAAAGTGATGCTGGTTCTCACTGCCTCCTGGAACCTCTTCAAATGCCACAGACAATTTGGCCCTCTCTGCTTTCCTGCGGACTCCATCCTCAAAAGCACCTGTTTTCGCTTTCGGCAGCCTCCGGAGCAAAAAAGACAAACGTCCAGCTTTTGCTGCCACAACAAAGGTGCCAGCGGGGAAAAGTAATGCTGGTTCTCACTGCCTCCTGGAACCCTTTCAAATGCCCCAGACAATTTGGCCCTCTCTGCTTTCCTGCGGACTCCATCCTCAAAAGCACCTGTTTTCGCTTTCGGCAACCTCCGGAGCAAAAAAGACAAACGTCCAGCTTTTGCTGCCACAGCAAAGGTGCCAGCGGGGAAAAGTAATGCTGGTTCTCACTGCCTCCTGGAACCCTTTCAAATGCCACAGACAATTGGCCCTCTCTGCTTTCCTGCGGACTCCATCCTCAAAAGCACCTGTTTTCGCTTTCGGCAGCCTCCGGAGCAAAAAAGACAAACGTCCAGCTTTTGCTGCCACAGCAAAGGTGCCAGCAGGGAAAAGTAATGCTGGTTCTCACTGCCTCCTGGAACCTCTTCAAATGCCCAGACAATTTGGCCCTCTCTGCTTTCCTGCGGACTCCATCCTCAAAAGCACCTGTTTTCGCTTTTGGCAACCTCCGGAGCAAAAAAGACAAACGTCCAGCTTTTGCTGCCACAGCAAAAGTGCCAGCGGGGAAAAGTAATGCTGGTTCTCACTGCCTCCTGGAACCCTTTCAAATGCCACAGACAATTTGGCCCTCTCTGCTTTCCTGCGGACTCCATCCTCAAAAGCACCTGTTTTCGCTTTCGGCAACCTCCGGAGCAAAAAAGACAAACGTCCAGCTTTTGCTGCCACAGCAAAGGTGCCAGCGGGGAAAAGTAATGCTGGTTCTCACTGCCTCCTGGAACCTCTTCAAATGCCCCAGACAATTTGGCCCTCTCTGCTTTCCTGCGGACTCCATCCTCAAAAGCACCTGTTTTCGCTTTCGGCAGCCTCCGGAGCAAAAAAGACAAACGTCCAGCTTTTGCTGCCACAGCAAAGGTGCCAGCGGGGAAAAGTAATGCTGGTTCTCACTGCCTCCTGGAACCCTTTCAAATGCCACAGACAATTTGGCCCTCTCTGCTTTCCTGCGGACTCCATCCTCAAAAGCACCTGTTTTCGCTTTCGGCAGCCTCCGGAGCAAAAAAGACAAACGTCCAGCTTTTGCTGCCACAGCAAAGGTGCCAGCGGGGAAAAGTAATGCTGGTTCTCACTGCCTCCTGGAACCTCTTCAAATGCCCCAGACAATTTGGCCCTCTCTGCTTTCCTGCGGACTCCATCCTCAAAAGCACCTGTTTTCGCTTTTGGCAACCTCCGGAGCAAAAAAGACAAACGTCCAGCTTTTGCTGCCACAGCAAAGGTGCCAGCGGGGAAAAGTAATGCTGGTTCTCACTGCCTCCTGGAACCCTTTCAAATGCCACAGACAATTTGGCCCTCTCTGCTTTCCTGCGGACTCCATCCTCAAAAGCACCTGTTTTCGCTTTCGGCAGCCTCCGGAGCAAAAAAGACAAACGTCCAGCTTTTGCTGCCACAGCAAAGGTGCCAGCGGGGAAAAGTAATGCTGGTTCTCACTGTCTCCTGGAACCCTTTCAAATGCCCCAGACAATTAAGCCCTCTCTGCTTTCCTGCGGACTCTATCCTCAAAAGCACGTGTTTTCGCTTTCGGCAGCCTCCGGAGCAAAAAAGACAAACGTCCAGCTTTTGCTGCCACAGCAAAGGTGCCAGCGGGGAAAAGTAATGCTGGTTCTCACTGCCTCCTGGAACCTCTTCAAATGCCCCAGACAATTTGGCCCTCTCTGCTTTCCTGCGGACTCCATCCTCAAAAACACCTGTTTTCGCTTTCGGCAACCTCCGGAGCAAAAAAGACAAACGTCCAGCTTTTGCTGCCACAGCAAAGGTGCCAGCGGGGAAAAGTAATGCTGGTTCTCACTGCCTCCTGGAACCCTTTCAAATGCCACAGACAATTTGGCCCTCTCTGCTTTCCTGGGGACTCCATCCTCAAAAGCACCTATTTTTGCTTTCGGCGCCCTCCGGAGCAAAAAAGACAAACGTCCAGCTTTTGCTGCCACAGCAAAGGTGCCAGCGGGGAAAAGTAATGCTGGTTCTCACTGCCTCCTGGAACCTCTTCAAATGCCCCAGACAATTTGGCCCTCTCTGCTTTCCTGCGGACTCCATCCTCAAAAGCACCTGTTTTCGCTTTTGGCAACCTCCGGAGCAAAAAGACAAACGTCCAGCTTTTGCTGCCACAGCAAAGGTGCCAGCGGGGAAAAGTAATGCTGGTTCTCACTGCCTCCTGGAACCCTTTCAAATGCCACAGACAATTTGGCCCTCTCTGCTTTCCTGCGGACTCCATCCTCAAAAGCACCTGTTTTCGCTTTCGGCAGCCTCCGGAGCAAAAAAGACAAACGTCCAGCTTTTGCTGCCACAACAAAGGTGCCAGCGGGGAAAAGTAATGCTGGTTCTCAGTGCCTCCTGGAACCCTTTCAAATGCCCCAGACAATTTGGCCCTCTCTGCTTTCCTGCGGACTCCATCCTCAAAAGCACCTGTTTTCGCTTTCGGCAGCCTCCGGAGCATAAAAGACAAACGTCCAGCTTTTGCTGCCACAGCAAAGGTGCCAGCGGGGAAAAGTAATGCTGGTTCTCACTGCCTCCTGGAACCCTTTCAAATGCCCCAGACAATTTGGCCCTCTCTGCTTTCCTGCGGACTCCATCCTCAAAAGCACCTGTTTTCGCTTTCGGCAGCCTCCGGAGCAAAAAAGACAAACGTCCAGCTTTTGCTGCCACAACAAAGGTGCCAGCGGGGAAAAGTAATGCTGGTTCTCACTGCCTCCTGGAACCCTTTCAAATGCCCCAGACAATTTGGCCCTCTCTGCTTTCCTGCGGACTCCATCCTCAAAAGCACCTGTTTTCGCTTTCGGCAACCTCCGGAGCAAAAAAGACAAACGTCCAGCTTTTGCTGCCACAGCAAAGGTGCCAGCGGGGAAAAGTAATGCTGGTTCTCACTGCCTCCTGGAACCCTTTCAAATGCCCCAGACAATTTGGCCCTCTCTGCTTTCCTGCGGACTCCATCCTCAAAAGCACCTGTTTTCGCTTTCGGCAGCCTCCGGAGCAAAAAAGACAAACGTCCAGCTTTTGCTGCCACAGCAAAGGTGCCAGCGGGGAAAAGTAATGCTGGTTCTCACTGCCTCCTGGAACCCTTTCAAATGCCACAGACAATTTGGCCCTCTCTGCTTTCCTGCGGACTCCATCCTCAAAAGCACCTGTTTTCGCTTTCGGCAGCCTCCGGAGCAAAAAAGACAAACGTCCAGCTTTTGCTGCCACAGCAAAGGTGCCAGCGGGGAAAAGTAATGCTGGTTCTCACTGCCTCCTGGAACCCTTTCAAATGCCCCAGACAATTAAGCCCTCTCTGCTTTCCTGCGGACTCTATCCTCAAAAGCGCCTTTTTTCACTTTCGGCAACCTCCGGTGGTAAAAAGACAAACGTCCAGCTTTTGCTGCCACAACAAAGGTGCCAGCGGGGAAAAGTAATGCTGGTTCTCACTGCCTCCTGGAACCCTTTCAAATGCCCCAGACAATTTGGCCCTCTCTGCTTTCCTGCGGACTCCATCCTCAAAAGCACCTGTTTTCGCTTTCGGCAGCCTCCGGAGCAAAAAAGACAAACGTCCAGCTTTTGCTGCCACAGCAAAGGTGCCAGCGGGGAAAAGTAATGCTGGTTCTCACTGCCTCCTGGAACCTCTTCAAATGCCCCAGACAATTTGGCCCTCTCTGCTTTCCTGCGGACTCCATCCTCAAAAGCACCTGTTTTCGCTTTTGGCAACCTCCAGAGCAAAAAAGACAAACGTCCAGCTTTTGCTGCCACAGCAAAGGTGCCAGCGGGGAAAAGTAATGCTGGTTCTCACTGCCTCCTGGAACCCTTTCAAATGCCACAGACAATTTGGCCCTCTCTGCTTTCCTGCGGACTCCATCCTCAAAAGCACCTGTTTTCGCTTTCGGCAGCCTCCGGAGCAAAAAAGACAAACGTCCAGCTTTTGCTGCCACAGCAAAGGTGCCAGCGGGGAAAAGTAATGCTGGTTCTCACTGCCTCCTGGAACCCTTTCAAATGCCACAGACAATTTGGCCCTCTCTGCTTTCCTGCGGACTCCATCCTCAAAAGCACCTATTTTTGCTTTCGGCGCCCTCCGGAGCAAAAAAGACAAACGTCCAGCTTTTGCTGCCACAGCAAAGGTGCCAGCGGGGAAAAGTAATGCTGGTTCTCACTGCCTCCTGGAACTCTTTCAAATGCCCCAGACAATTTGGCCCTCTCTGCTTTCCTGCGGACTCCATCCTCAAAAGCGCCTTTTTTCACTTTCGGCAACCTCCGGTGGTAAAAAGACAAACGTCCAGCTTTTGCTGCCACAACAAAGGTGCCAGCGGGGAAAAGTAATGCTGGTTCTCACTGCCTCCTGGAACCCTTTCAAATGCCCCAGACAATTTGGCCCTCTCTGCTTTCCTGCGGACTCCATCCTCAAAAGCACCTGTTTTCGCTTTCGGCAGCCTCCGGAGCAAAAAAGACAAACGTCCAGCTTTTGCTGCCACAGCAAAGGTGCCAGCGGGGAAAAGTAATGCTGGTTCTCACTGCCTCCTGGAACCTCTTCAAATGCCCCAGACAATTTGGCCCTCTCTGCTTTCCTGCGGACTCCATCCTCAAAAGCACCTGTTTTCGCTTTTGGCAACCTCCGGAGCAAAAAGACAAACGTCCAGCTTTTGCTGCCACAGCAAAGGTGCCAGCGGGGAAAAGTAATGCTGGTTCTCACTGCCTCCTGGAACCCTTTCAAATGCCACAGACAATTTGGCCCTCTCTGCTTTCCTGCGGACTCCATCCTCAAAAGCACCTGTTTTCGCTTTCGGCAGCCTCCGGAGCAAAAAAGACAAACGTCCAGCTTTTGCTGCCACAGCAAAGGTGCCAACGGGGAAAAGTAATGCTGGTTCTCACTGCCTCCTGGAACCCTTTCAAATGCCACAGACAATTTGGCCCTCTCTGCTTTCCTGCGGACTCCATCCTCAAAAGCACCTGTTTTCGCTTTCGGCAGCCTCCGGAGCAAAAAAGACAAACGTCCAGCTTTTGCTGCCACAGCAAAGGTGCCAGCGGGGAAAAGTAATGCTGGTTCTCACTGCCTCCTGGAACCCTTTCAAATGCCACAGACAATTTGGCCCTCTCTGCTTTCCTGCGGACTCCATCCTCAAAAGCACCTGTTTTCGCTTTCGGCAGCCTCCGGAGCAAAAAAGACAAACGTCCAGCTTTTGCTGCCACAGCAAAGGTGCCAGCGGGGAAAAGTAATGCTGGTTCTCACTGCCTCCTGGAACCTCTTCAAATGCCCCAGACAATTTGGCCCTCTCTGCTTTCCTGCGGACTCCATCCTCAAAAGCACCTGTTTTCGCTTTCGGCAACCTCCGGAGCAAAAAAGACAAACGTCCAGCTTTTGCTGCCACAGCAAAGGTGCCAGCGGGGAAAAGTAATGCTGGTTCTCACTGCCTCCTGGAACCCTTTCAAATGCCACAGACAATTTGGCCCTCTCTGCTTTCCTGCGGACTCCATCCTCAAAAGCACCTATTTTTGCTTTCGGCGCCCTCCGGAGCAAAAAAGACAAACGTCCAGCTTTTGCTGCCACAGCAAAGGTGCCAGCAGGGAAAAGTAATGCTGGTTCTCACTGCCTCCTGGAACTCTTTCAAATGCCACAGACAATTTGGCCCTCTCTGCTTTCCTGCGGACTCCATCCTCAAAAGCACCTGTTTTCGCTTTTGGCAACCTCCGGAGCAAAAAGACAAACGTCCAGCTTTTGCTGCCACAGCAAAGGTGCCAGCGGGGAAAAGTAATGCTGGTTCTCACTGCCTCCTGGAACCCTTTCAAATGCCCCAGACAATTTGGCCCTCTCTGCTTTCCTGCGGACTCCATCCTCAAAAGCACCTGTTTTCGCTTTCGGCAGCCTCCGGAGCAAAAAAGACAAACGTCCAGCTTTTGCTGCCACAGCAAAGGTGCCAGCGGGGAAAAGTAATGCTGGTTCTCACTGCCTCCTGGAACCCTTTCAAATGCCCCAGACAATTAAGCCCTCTCTGCTTTCCTGCGGACTCTATCCTCAAAAGCGCCTTTTTTCACTTTCGGCAACTTCCGGTGGTAAAAAGACAAACGTCCAGCTTTTGCTGCCACAGCAAAGGTGCCAGCGGGGAAAAGTAATGCTGGTTCTCACTGCCTCCTGGAACTCTTTCAAATGCCACAGACAATTTGGCCCTCTCTGCTTTCCTGCGGACTCCATCCTCAAAAGCACCTATTTTCGCTTTCGGCAGCCTCCGGAGCAAAAAAGACAAACGTCCAGCTTTTGCTGCCACAGCAAAGGTGCCAGCGGGGAAAAGTGATGCTGGTTCTCACTGCCTCCTGGAACCCTTTCAAATGCCCCAGACAATTTGGCCCTCTCTGCTTTCCTGCGGACTCCATCCTCAAAAGCACCTGTTTTCGCTTTCGGCAACCTCCGGAGCAAAAAAGACAAACGTCCAGCTTTTGCTGCCACAGCAAAGGTGCCAGCGGGGAAAAGTAATGCTGGTTCTCACTGCCTCCTGGAACCTCTTCAAATGCCCCAGACAATTTGGCCCTCTCTGCTTTCCTGCAGACTCCATCCTCAAAAGCACCTGTTTTCGCTTTTGGCAACCTCCGGAGCAAAAAAGACAAACGTCCAGCTTTTGCTGCCACAGCAAAGGTGCCAGCGGGGAAAAGTAATGCTGGTTCTCACTGCCTCCTGGAACCCTTTCAAATGCCACAGACAATTTGGCCCTCTCTGCTTTCCTGCGGACTCCATCCTCAAAAGCACCTGTTTTCGCTTTCGGCAGCCTCCGGAGCAAAAAAGACAAACGTCCAGCTTTTGCTGCCACAACAAAGCTGCCAGCGGGGAAAAGTAATGCTGGTTCTCAGTGCCTCCTGGAACCCTTTCAAATGCCACAGACAATTTGGCCCTCTCTGCTTTCCTGCGGACTCCATCCTCAAAAGCACCTGTTTTCGCTTTTGGCAACCTCCGGAGCAAAAAAGACAAACGTCCAGCTTTTGCTGCCACAGCAAAGGTGCCAGCGGGGAAAAGTGATGCTGGTTCTCACTGCCTCCTGGAACCCTTTCAAATGCCACAGACAATTTGGCCCTCTCTGCTTTCCTGCGGACTCCATCCTCAAAAGCACCTGTTTTCGCTTTCGGTAGCCTCCGGAGCAAAAAAGACAAACGTCCAGCTTTTGCTGCCACAACAAAGCTGCCAGCGGGGAAAAGTAATGCTGGTTCTCAGTGCCTCCTGGAACCCTTTCAAATGCCCCAGACAATTTGGCCCTCTCTGCTTTCCTGCGGACTCCATCCTCAAAAGCACCTGTTTTCGCTTTTGGCAACCTCCGGAGCAAAAAAGACAAACGTCCAGCTTTTGCTGCCACAGCAAAGGTGCCAGCGGGGAAAAGTAATGCTGGTTCTCACTGCCTCCTGGAACCCTTTCAAATGCCACAGACAATTTGGCCCTCTCTGCTTTCCTGCGGACTCCATCCTCAAAAGCACCTGTTTTCGCTTTCGGCAGCCTCCGGAGCAAAAAAGACAAACGTCCAGCTTTTGCTGCCACAGCAAAGGTGCCAGCGGGGAAAAGTAATGCTGGTTCTCACTGCCTCCTGGAACCCTTTCAAATGCCCCTGACAATTTGGCCCTCTCTGCTTTCCTGCGGACTCTATCCCCAAATCGCCTTTTTTCACTGTCGGCGCCCATCGGTGGTAAAAAGACAAACGTCCAGCTTTTGCTGCCACTGCAAAGGTGCCAGCGGGGAAAAGTAATGCTGGTTCTCACTGCCTCCTGGAACTCTTTCAAATGCCACAGACAATTTGGCCCTCTCTGCTTTCCTGCGGACTCCATCCTCAAAAGCACGTATTTTCGCTTTCGGCAGCCTCCGGAGCATAAAAGACAAACGTCCAGCTTTTGCTGCCACAGCAAAGGTGCCAGCGGGGAAAAGTAATGCTGGTTCTCACTGCCTCCTGGAACCCTTTCAAATGCCACAGACAATTTGGCCCTCTCTGCTTTCCTGCGGACTCCATCCTCAAAAGCACCTGTTTTCGCTTTCGGCAGCCTCCGGAGCAAAAAAGACAAACGTCCAGCTTTTGCTGCCACAGCAAAGGTGCCAGCGGGGAAAAGTAATGCTGGTTCTCACTGCCTCCTGGAACCCTTTCAAATGCCCCAGACAATTTGGCCCTCTCTGCTTTCCTGCGGACTCCATCCTCAAAAGCACCTGTTTTCGCTTTCGGCAGCCTCCGGAGCAAAAAAGACAAACGTCCAGCTTTTGCTGCCACAGCAAAGGTGCCAGCGGGGAAAAGTAATGCTGGTTCTCACTGCCTCCTGGAACCCTTTCAAATGCCCAGACAATTTGGCCCTCTCTGCTTTCCTGCGGACTCCATCCTCAAAAGCACCTGTTTTCGCTTTCGGCAGCCTCCGGAGCAAAAAAGACAAACGTCCAGCTTTTGCTGCCACAACAAAGGTGCCAGCGGGGAAAAGTAATGCTGGTTCTCACTGCCTCCTGGAACCCTTTCAAATGCCCCAGACAATTTGGCCCTCTCTGCTTTCCTGCGGACTCCATCCTCAAAAGCACCTGTTTTCGCTTTCGGCAACCTCCGGAGCAAAAAAGACAAACGTCCAGCTTTTGCTGCCACAGCAAAGGTGCCAGCGGGGAAAAGTAATGCTGGTTCTCACTGCCTCCTGGAACCCTTTCAAATGCCACAGACAATTTGGCCCTCTCTGCTTTCCTGCGGACTCCATCCTCAAAAGCACCTGTTTTTGCTTTCGGCAGCCTCCGGAGCAAAAAAGACAAACGTCCAGCTTTTGCTGCCACAGCAAAGGTGCCAGCAGGGAAAAGTAATGCTGGTTCTCACTGCCTCCTGGAACCTCTTCAAATGCCCCAGACAATTTGGCCCTCTCTGCTTTCCTGCGGACTCCATCCTCAAAAGCACCTGTTTTCGCTTTTGGCAACCTCCGGAGCAAAAAAGACAAACGTCCAGCTTTTGCTGCCACAGCAAAGGTGCCAGCGGGGAAAAGTAATGCTGGTTCTCACTGCCTCCTGGAACCCTTTCAAATGCCACAGACAATTTGGCCCTCTCTGCTTTCCTGCGGACTCCATCCTCAAAAGCACCTGTTTTCGCTTTCGGCAACCTCCGGAGCAAAAAAGACAAACGTCCAGCTTTTGCTGCCACAGCAAAGGTGCCAGCGGGGAAAAGTAATGCTGGTTCTCACTGCCTCCTGGAACCTCTTCAAATGCCCCAGACAATTTGGCCCTCTCTGCTTTCCTGCGGACTCCATCCTCAAAAGCACCTGTTTTCGCTTTCGGCAGCCTCCGGAGCAAAAAAGACAAACGTCCAGCTTTTGCTGCCACAGCAAAGGTGCCAGCGGGGAAAAGTAATGCTGGTTCTCACTGCCTCCTGGAACCTCTTCAAATGCCCCAGACAATTTGGCCCTCTCTGCTTTCCTGCGGACTCCATCCTCAAAAGCACCTGTTTTCGCTTTCGGCAGCCTCCGGAGCAAAAAAGACAAACGTCCAGCTTTTGCTGCCACAGCAAAGGTGCCAGCGGGGAAAAGTAATGCTGGTTCTCACTGCCTCCTGGAACCCTTTCAAATGCCACAGACAATTTGGCCCTCTCTGCTTTCCTGCGGACTCCATCCTCAAAAGCACCTGTTTTCGCTTTCAGCAGCCTCCGGAGCAAAAAAGACAAACGTCCAGCTTTTGCTGCCACAGCAAAGGTGCCAGCGGGGAAAAGTAATGCTGGTTCTCACTGCCTCCTGGAACCCTTTCAAATGCCCCAGACAATTAAGCCCTCTCTGCTTTCCTGCGGACTCTATCCTCAAAAGCGCCTTTTTTCACTTTCGGCAACCTCCGGTGGTAAAAAGACAAACGTCCAGCTTTTGCTGCCACAACAAAGGTGCCAGCGGGGAAAAGTAATGCTGGTTCTCACTGCCTCCTGGAACCCTTTCAAATGCCCCAGACAATTTGGCCCTCTCTGCTTTCCTGCGGACTCCATCCTCAAAAGCAGCTGTTTTCGCTTTCGGCAGCCTCCAGAGCAAAAAAGACAAACGTCCAGCTTTTGCTGCCACAGCAAAGGTGCCAGCGGGGAAAAGTAATGCTGGTTCTCACTGCCTCCTGGAACCCTTTCAAATGCCACAGACAATTTGGCCCTCTCTGCTTTCCTGCGGACTCCATCCTCAAAAGCACCTGTTTTCGCTTTCGGCAGCCTCCGGAGCAAAAAAGACAAACGTCCAGCTTTTGCTGCCACAGCAAAGGTGCCAGCGGGGAAAAGTAATGCTGGTTCTCACTGCCTCCTGGAACTCTTTCAAATGCCCCAGACAATTTGGCCCTCTCTGCTTTCCTGCGGACTCCATCCTCAAAAGCACCTGTTTTCGCTTTCGGCAGCCTCCGGAGCAAAAAAGACAAACGTCCAGCTTTTGCTGCCACAGCAAAGGTGCCAGCGGGGAAAAGTAATGCTGGTTCTCACTGCCTCCTGGAACCTCTTCAAATGCCCCAGACAATTTGGCCTTCTCTGCTTTCCTGCGGACTCCATCCTCAAAAGCACCTGTTTTCGCTTTCGGCAGCCTCCGGAGCAAAAAGACAAACGTCCAGCTTTTGCTGCCACAGCAAAGGTGCCAGCGGGGAAAAGTAATGCTGGTTCTCACTGCCTCCTGGAACCCTTTCAAATGCCACAGACAATTTGGCCCTCTCTGCTTTCCTGCGGACTCCATCCTCAAAAGCACCTGTTTTCGCTTTCGGCAGCCTCCGGAGCAAAAAAGACAAACGTCCAGCTTTTGCTGCCACAGCAAAGGTGCCAGCGGGGAAAAGTAATGCTGGTTCTCACTGCCTCCTGGAACCCTTTCAAATGCCCCAGACAATTAATCCCTCTCTGCTTTCCTGCGGACTCTATCCTCAAAAGCGCCTTTTTTCACTTTCGGCGCACTCCGGTGGTAAAAAGACAAACGTCCAGCTTTTGCTGCCACAGCAAAGGTGCCAGCGGGGAAAAGTGATGCTGGTTCTCACTGCCTCCTGGAACTCTTTCAAATGCCACAGACAATTTGGCCCTCTCTGCTTTCCTGCGGACTCCATCCTCAAAAGCACCTGTTTTCGCTTTCGGCAGCCTCCGGAGCAAAAAAGACAAACGTCCAGCCTTTGCTGCCACAACAAAGGTGCCAGCGGGGAAAAGTAATGCTGGTTCTCACTGCCTCCTGGAACCCTTTCAAATGCCCCAGACAATTTGGCCCTCTCTGCTTTCCTGCGGACTCTATCCTCAAAAGCACCTGTTTTCGCTTTCGGCAGCCTCCGGAGCAAAAAAGACAAACGTCCAGCTTTTGCTGCCACAGCAAAGGTGCCAGCGGGGAAAAGTAATGCTGGTTCTCACTACCTCCTTGAACCCTTTCAAATGCCACAGACAATTTGGCCCTCTCTGCTTTCCTGCGGACTCCATCCTCAAAAGCACCTGTTTTCGCTTTCGGCAACCTCCGGAGCAAAAAAGACAAACGTCCAGCTTTTGCTGCCACAGCAAAGGTGCCAGCGGGGAAAAGTAATGCTGGTTCTCACTGCCTCCTGGAACCCTTTCAAATGCCACAGACAATTTGGCCCTCTCTGCTTTCCTGCGGACTCCATCCTCAAAAGCACCTGTTTTCGCTTTCGGCAGCCTCCGGAGCAAAAAAGACAAACGTCCAGCTTTTGCTGCCACAGCAAAGGTGCCAGCGGGGAAAAGTAATGCTGGTTCTCACTGCCTCCTGGAACCCTTTCAAATGCCCCTGACAATTTGGCCCTCTCTGCTTTCCTGCGGACTCCATCCTCAAAAGCACCTGTTTTCGCTTTCGGCAGCCTCCGGAGCAAAAAAGACAAACGTCCAGCTTTTGCTGCCACAGCAAAGGTGCCAACGGGGAAAAGTAATGCTGGTTCTCACTGCCTCCTGGAACCCTTTCAAATGCCACAGACAATTTGGCCCTCTCTGCTTTCCTGCGGACTCCATCCTCAAAAGCACCTGTTTTCGCTTTCGGCAGCCTCCGGAGCAAAAAAGACAAACGTCCAGCTTTTGCTGCCACAGCAAAGGTGCCAGCGGGGAAAAGTAATGCTGGTTCTCACTGCCTCCTGGAACCCTTTCAAATGCCCCAGACAATTTGGCCCTCTCTGCTTTCCTGCGGACTCCATCCTCAAAAGCAGCTGTTTTCGCTTTCGGCAGCCTCCGGAGCAAAAAAGACAAACGTCCAGCTTTTGCTGCCACAGCAAAGGTGCCAGCGGGGAAAAGTAATGCTGGTTCTCACTGCCTCCTGGAACCTCTTCAAATGCCCCAGACAATTTGGCCCTCTCTGCTTTCCTGCGGACTCCATCCTCAAAAGCACCTGTTTTCGCTTTCGGCAGCCTCCGGAGCAAAAAAGACAAACGTCCAGCTTTTGCTGCCACAGCAAAGGTGCCAGCGGGGAAAAGTAATGCTGGTTCTCACTGCCTCCTGGAACCCTTTCAAATGCCACAGACAATTTGGCCCTCTCTGCTTTCCTGCGGACTCCATCCTCAAAAGCACCTATTTTTGCTTTCGGCGCCCTCCGGAGCAAAAAAGACAAACGTCCAGCTTTTGCTGCCACAGCAAAGGTGCCAGCAGGGAAAAGTAATGCTGGTTCTCACTGCCTCCTGGAACTCTTTCAAATGCCCCAGACAATTTGGCCCTCTCTGCTTTCCTGCGGACTCCATCCTCAAAAGCACCTGTTTTCGCTTTCGGCAGCCTCCGGAGCAAAAAAGACAAACGTCCAGCTTTTGCTGCCACAGCAAAGGTGCCAGCGGGGAAAAGTGATGCTGGTTCTCACTGCCTCCTGGAACCTCTTCAAATGCCCCAGACAATTTGGCCCTCTCTGCTTTCCTGCGGACTCCATCCTCAAAAGCACCTGTTTTCGCTTTTGGCAACCTCCGGAGCAAAAAAGACAAACGTCCAGCTTTTGCTGCCACAACAAAGGTGCCAGCGGGGAAAAGTAATGCTGGTTCTCACTGCCTCCTGGAACCCTTTCAAATGCCCCAGACAATTTGGCCCTCTCTGCTTTCCTGCGGACTCCATCCTCAAAAGCACCTGTTTTCGCTTTTGGCAACCTCCGGAGCAAAAAAGACAAACGTCCAGCTTTTGCTGCCACAGCAAAGGTGCCAGCGGGGAAAAGTGATGCTGGTTCTCACTGCCTCCTGGAACCCTTTCAAATGCCCCTGACAATTTGGCCCTCTCTGCTTTCCTGCGGACTCTATCCCCAAATCGCCTTTTTTCACTTTCGGCGCCCATCGGTGGTAAAAAGACAAACGTCCAGCTTTTGCTGCCACTGCAAAGGTGCCAGCGGGGAAAAGTAATGCTGGTTCTCACTGCCTCCTGGAACTCTTTCAAATGCCACAGACAATTTGGCCCTCTCTGCTTTCCTGCGGACTCCATCCTCAAAAGCACCTATTTTCGCTTTCGGCAGCCTCCGGAGCATAAAAGACAAACGTCCAGCTTTTGCTGCCACAGCAAAGGTGCCAGCGGGGAAAAGTAATGCTGGTTCTCACTGCCTCCTGGAACCCTTTCAAATGCCCCAGACAATTTGGCCCTCTCTGCTTTCCTGCGGACTCCATCCTCAAAAGCACCTGTTTTCGCTTTCGGCAGCCTCCGGAGCAAAAAAGACAAACGTCCAGCTTTTGCTGCCACAGCAAAGGTGCCAGCGGGGAAAAGTAATGCTGGTTCTCACTGCCTCCTGGAACCCTTTCAAATGCCACAGACAATTTGGCCCTCTCTGCTTTCCTGCGGACTCCATCCTCAAAAGCACCTGTTTTCGCTTTCGGCAGCCTCCGGAGCAAAAAAGACAAACGTCCAGCTTTTGCTGCCACAGCAAAGGTGCCAGCGGGGAAAAGTAATGCTGGTTCTCACTGCCTCCTGGAACCCTTTCAAATGCCCCAGACAATTTGGCCCTCTCTGCTTTCCTGCGGACTCCATCCTCAAAAGCACCTGTTTTCGCTTTCGGCAGCCTCCGGAGCAAAAAAGACAAACGTCCAGCTTTTGCTGCCACAGCAAAGGTGCCAGCGGGGAAAAGTGATGCTGGTTCTCACTGCCTCCTGGAACCTCTTCAAATGCCACAGACAATTTGGCCCTCTCTGCTTTCCTGCGGACTCCATCCTCAAAAGCACCTGTTTTCGCTTTCGGCAGCCTCCGGAGCAAAAAAGACAAACGTCCAGCTTTTGCTGCCACAACAAAGGTGCCAGCGGGGAAAAGTAATGCTGGTTCTCACTGCCTCCTGGAACCCTTTCAAATGCCCCAGACAATTTGGCCCTCTCTGCTTTCCTGCGGACTCCATCCTCAAAAGCACCTGTTTTCGCTTTCGGCAACCTCCGGAGCAAAAAAGACAAACGTCCAGCTTTTGCTGCCACAGCAAAGGTGCCAGCGGGGAAAAGTAATGCTGGTTCTCACTGCCTCCTGGAACCCTTTCAAATGCCACAGACAATTGGCCCTCTCTGCTTTCCTGCGGACTCCATCCTCAAAAGCACCTGTTTTCGCTTTCGGCAGCCTCCGGAGCAAAAAAGACAAACGTCCAGCTTTTGCTGCCACAGCAAAGGTGCCAGCAGGGAAAAGTAATGCTGGTTCTCACTGCCTCCTGGAACCTCTTCAAATGCCCCAGACAATTTGGCCCTCTCTGCTTTCCTGCGGACTCCATCCTCAAAAGCACCTGTTTTCGCTTTTGGCAACCTCCGGAGCAAAAAAGACAAACGTCCAGCTTTTGCTGCCACAGCAAAAGTGCCAGCGGGGAAAAGTAATGCTGGTTCTCACTGCCTCCTGGAACCCTTTCAAATGCCACAGACAATTTGGCCCTCTCTGCTTTCCTGCGGACTCCATCCTCAAAAGCACCTGTTTTCGCTTTCGGCAACCTCCGGAGCAAAAAAGACAAACGTCCAGCTTTTGCTGCCACAGCAAAGGTGCCAGCGGGGAAAAGTAATGCTGGTTCTCACTGCCTCCTGGAACCTGTTCAAATGCCCCAGACAATTTGGCCCTCTCTGCTTTCCTGCGGACTCCATCCTCAAAAGCACCTGTTTTCGCTTTCGGCAGCCTCCGGAGCAAAAAAGACAAACGTCCAGCTTTTGCTGCCACAGCAAAGGTGCCAGCGGGGAAAAGTAATGCTGGTTCTCACTGCCTCCTGGAACCCTTTCAAATGCCACAGACAATTTGGCCCTCTCTGCTTTCCTGCGGACTCCATCCTCAAAAGCACCTGTTTTCGCTTTCGGCAGCCTCCGGAGCAAAAAAGACAAACGTCCAGCTTTTGCTGCCACAGCAAAGGTGCCAGCGGGGAAAAGTAATGCTGGTTCTCACTGCCTCCTGGAACCTCTTCAAATGCCCCAGACAATTTGGCCCTCTCTGCTTTCCTGCGGACTCCATCCTCAAAAGCACCTGTTTTCGCTTTTGGCAACCTCCGGAGCAAAAAAGACAAACGTCCAGCTTTTGCTGCCACAGCAAAGGTGCCAGCGGGGAAAAGTAATGCTGGTTCTCACTGCCTCCTGGAACCCTTTCAAATGCCACAGACAATTTGGCCCTCTCTGCTTTCCTGCGGACTCCATCCTCAAAAGCACCTGTTTTCGCTTTCGGCAGCCTCCGGAGCAAAAAAGACAAACGTCCAGCTTTTGCTGCCACAGCAAAGGTGCCAGCGGGGAAAAGTAATGCTGGTTCTCACTGCCTCCTGGAACCCTTTCAAATGCCCCAGACAATTAAGCCCTCTCTGCTTTCCTGCGGACTCTATCCTCAAAAGCACGTGTTTTCGCTTTCGGCATCCTCCGGAGCAAAAAAGACAAACGTCCAGCTTTTGCTGCCACAGCAAAGGTGCCAGCGGGGAAAAGTAATGCTGGTTCTCACTGCCTCCTGGAACCTCTTCAAATGCCCCAGACAATTTGGCCCTCTCTGCTTTCCTGCGGACTCCATCCTCAAAAACACCTGTTTTCGCTTTCGGCAACCTCCGGAGCAAAAAAGACAAACGTCCAGCTTTTGCTGCCACAGCAAAGGTGCCAGCGGGGAAAAGTAATGCTGGTTCTCACTGCCTCCTGGAACCCTTTCAAATGCCACAGACAATTTGGCCCTCTCTGCTTTCCTGGGGACTCCATCCTCAAAAGCACCTATTTTTGCTTTCGGCGCCCTCCGGAGCAAAAAAGACAAACGTCCAGCTTTTGCTGCCACAGCAAAGGTGCCAGCGGGGAAAAGTAATGCTGGTTCTCACTGCCTCCTGGAACCTCTTCAAATGCCCCAGACAATTTGGCCCTCTCTGCTTTCCTGCGGACTCCATCCTCAAAAGCACCTGTTTTCGCTTTTGGCAACCTCCGGAGCAAAAAGACAAACGTCCAGCTTTTGCTGCCACAGCAAAGGTGCCAGCGGGGAAAAGTAATGCTGGTTCTCACTGCCTCCTGGAACCCTTTCAAATGCCACAGACAATTTGGCCCTCTCTGCTTTCCTGCGGACTCCATCCTCAAAAGCACCTGTTTTCGCTTTCGGCAGCCTCCGGAGCAAAAAAGACAAACGTCCAGCTTTTGCTGCCACAACAAAGGTGCCAGCGGGGAAAAGTAATGCTGGTTCTCAGTGCCTCCTGGAACCCTTTCAAATGCCCCAGACAATTTGGCCCTCTCTGCTTTCCTGCGGACTCCATCCTCAAAAGCACCTGTTTTCGCTTTCGGCAGCCTCCGGAGCATAAAAGACAAACGTCCAGCTTTTGCTGCCACAGCAAAGGTGCCAGCGGGGAAAAGTAATGCTGGTTCTCACTGCCTCCTGGAACCCTTTCAAATGCCCCAGACAATTTGGCCCTCTCTGCTTTCCTGCGGACTCCATCCTCAAAAGCACCTGTTTTCGCTTTCGGCAGCCTCCGGAGCAAAAAAGACAAACGTCCAGCTTTTGCTGCCACAACAAAGGTGCCAGCGGGGAAAAGTAATGCTGGTTCTCACTGCCTCCTGGAACCCTTTCAAATGCCCCAGACAATTTGGCCCTCTCTGCTTTCCTGCGGACTCCATCCTCAAAAGCACCTGTTTTCGCTTTCGGCAACCTCCGGAGCAAAAAAGACAAACGTCCAGCTTTTGCTGCCACAGCAAAGGTGCCAGCGGGGAAAAGTAATGCTGGTTCTCACTGCCTCCTGGAACCCTTTCAAATGCCCCAGACAATTTGGCCCTCTCTGCTTTCCTGCGGACTCCATCCTCAAAAGCACCTGTTTTCGCTTTCGGCAGCCTCCGGAGCAAAAAAGACAAACGTCCAGCTTTTGCTGCCACAGCAAAGGTGCCAGCGGGGAAAAGTAATGCTGGTTCTCACTGCCTCCTGGAACCCTTTCAAATGCCACAGACAATTTGGCCCTCTCTGCTTTCCTGCGGACTCCATCCTCAAAAGCACCTGTTTTCGCTTTCGGCAGCCTCCGGAGCAAAAAAGACAAACGTCCAGCTTTTGCTGCCACAGCAAAGGTGCCAGCGGGGAAAAGTAATGCTGGTTCTCACTGCCTCCTGGAACCCTTTCAAATGCCCCAGACAATTAAGCCCTCTCTGCTTTCCTGCGGACTTTATCCTCAAAAGCGCCTTTTTTCACTTTCGGCAACCTCCGGTGGTAAAAAGACAAACGTCCAGCTTTTGCTGCCACAACAAAGGTGCCAGCGGGGAAAAGTAATGCTGGTTCTCACTGCCTCCTGGAACCCTTTCAAATGCCCCAGACAATTTGGCCCTCTCTGCTTTCCTGCGGACTCCATCCTCAAAAGCACCTGTTTTCGCTTTCGGCAGCCTCCGGAGCAAAAAAGACAAACGTCCAGCTTTTGCTGCCACAGCAAAGGTGCCAGCGGGGAAAAGTAATGCTGGTTCTCACTGCCTCCTGGAACCTCTTCAAATGCCCCAGACAATTTGGCCCTCTCTGCTTTCCTGCGGACTCCATCCTCAAAAGCACCTGTTTTCGCTTTTGGCAACCTCCAGAGCAAAAAAGACAAACGTCCAGCTTTTGCTGCCACAGCAAAGGTGCCAGCGGGGAAAAGTAATGCTGGTTCTCACTGCCTCCTGGAACCCTTTCAAATGCCACAGACAATTTGGCCCTCTCTGCTTTCCTGCGGACTCCATCCTCAAAAGCACCTGTTTTCGCTTTCGGCAGCCTCCGGAGCAAAAAAGACAAACGTCCAGCTTTTGCTGCCACAGCAAAGGTGCCAGCGGGGAAAAGTAATGCTGGTTCTCACTGCCTCCTGGAACCCTTTCAAATGCCACAGACAATTTGGCCCTCTCTGCTTTCCTGCGGACTCCATCCTCAAAAGCACCTATTTTTGCTTTCGGCGCCCTCCGGAGCAAAAAAGACAAACGTCCAGCTTTTGCTGCCACAGCAAAGGTGCCAGCGGGGAAAAGTAATGCTGGTTCTCACTGCCTCCTGGAACTCTTTCAAATGCCCCAGACAATTTGGCCCTCTCTGCTTTCCTGCGGACTCCATCCTCAAAAGCACCTGTTTTCGCTTTCGGCAGCCTCCGGAGCAAAAAAGACAAACGTCCAGCTTTTGCTGCCACAGCAAAGGTGCCAGCGGGGAAAAGTAATGCTGGTTCTCACTGCCTCCTGGAACCTCTTCAAATGCCCCAGACAATTTGGCCCTCTCTGCTTTCCTGCGGACTCCATCCTCAAAAGCACCTGTTTTCGCTTTTGGCAACCTCCGGAGCAAAAAGACAAACGTCCAGCATTTGCTGCCACAGCAAAGGTGCCAGCGGGGAAAAGTAATGCTGGTTCTCACTGCCTCCTGGAACCCTTTCAAATGCCCCAGACAATTTGGCCCTCTCTGCTTTCCTGCGGACTCCATCCTCAAAAGCACCTGTTTTCGCTTTCGGCAGCCTCCGGAGCAAAAAAGACAAACGTCCAGCTTTTGCTGCCACAGCAAAGGTGCCAGCGGGGAAAAGTAATGCTGGTTCTCACTGCCTCCTGGAACCCTTTCAAATGCCCCTGACAATTTGGCCCTCTCTGCTTTCCTGCGGACTCCATCCTCAAAAGCACCTGTTTTCGCTTTCGGCAGCCTCCGGAGCAAAAAAGACAAACGTCCAGCTTTTGCTGCCACAGCAAAGGTGCCAACGGGGAAAAGTAATGCTGGTTCTCACTGCCTCCTGGAACCCTTTCAAATGCCACAGACAATTTGGCCCTCTCTGCTTTCCTGCGGACTCCATCCTCAAAAGCACCTGTTTTCGCTTTCGGCAGCCTCCGGAGCAAAAAAGACAAACGTCCAGCTTTTGCTGCCACAGCAAAGGTGCCAGCGGGGAAAAGTAATGCTGGTTCTCACTGCCTCCTGGAACCCTTTCAAATGCCACAGACAATTTGGCCCTCTCTGCTTTCCTGCGGACTCCATCCTCAAAAGCACCTGTTTTCGCTTTCGGCAGCCTCCGGAGCAAAAAAGACAAACGTCCAGCTTTTGCTGCCACAGCAAAGGTGCCAGCGGGGAAAAGTAATGCTGGTTCTCACTGCCTCCTGGAACCTCTTCAAATGCCCCAGACAATTTGGCCCTCTCTGCTTTCCTGCGGACTCCATCCTCAAAAGCACCTGTTTTCGCTTTCGGCAACCTCCGGAGCAAAAAAGACAAACGTCCAGCTTTTGCTGCCACAGCAAAGGTGCCAGCGGGGAAAAGTAATGCTGGTTCTCACTGCCTCCTGGAACCCTTTCAAATGCCACAGACAATTTGGCCCTCTCTGCTTTCCTGCGGACTCCATCCTCAAAAGCACCTATTTTTGCTTTCGGCGCCCTCCGGAGCAAAAAAGACAAACGTCCAGCTTTTGCTGCCACAGCAAAGGTGCCAGCAGGGAAAAGTAATGCTGGTTCTCACTGCCTCCTGGAACTCTTTCAAATGCCACAGACAATTTGGCCCTCTCTGCTTTCCTGCGGACTCCATCCTCAAAAGCACCTGTTTTCGCTTTTGGCAACCTCCGGAGCAAAAAGACAAACGTCCAGCTTTTGCTGCCACAGCAAAGGTGCCAGCGGGGAAAAGTAATGCTGGTTCTCACTGCCTCCTGGAACCCTTTCAAATGCCCCAGACAATTTGGCCCTCTCTGCTTTCCTGCGGACTCCATCCTCAAAAGCACCTGTTTTCGCTTTCGGCAGCCTCCGGAGCAAAAAAGACAAACGTCCAGCTTTTGCTGCCACAGCAAAGGTGCCAGCGGGGAAAAGTAATGCTGGTTCTCACTGCCTCCTGGAACCCTTTCAAATGCCCCAGACAATTAAGCCCTCTCTGCTTTCCTGCGGACTCTATCCTCAAAAGCGCCTTTTTTCACTTTCGGCAACTTCCGGTGGTAAAAAGACAAACGTCCAGCTTTTGCTGCCACAGCAAAGGTGCCAGCGGGGAAAAGTAATGCTGGTTCTCACTGCCTCCTGGAACTCTTTCAAATGCCACAGACAATTTGGCCCTCTCTGCTTTCCTGCGGACTCCATCCTCAAAAGCACCTATTTTCGCTTTCGGCAGCCTCCGGAGCAAAAAAGACAAACGTCCAGCTTTTGCTGCCACAGCAAAGGTGCCAGCGGGGAAAAGTGATGCTGGTTCTCACTGCCTCCTGGAACCCTTTCAAATGCCCCAGACAATTTGGCCCTCTCTGCTTTCCTGCGGACTCCATCCTCAAAAGCACCTGTTTTCGCTTTCGGCAACCTCCGGAGCAAAAAAGACAAACGTCCAGCTTTTGCTGCCACAGCAAAGGTGCCAGCGGGGAAAAGTAATGCTGGTTCTCACTGCCTCCTGGAACCTCTTCAAATGCCCCAGACAATTTGGCCCTCTCTGCTTTCCTGCAGACTCCATCCTCAAAAGCACCTGTTTTCGCTTTTGGCAACCTCCGGAGCAAAAAAGACAAACGTCCAGCTTTTGCTGCCACAGCAAAGGTGCCAGCGGGGAAAAGTAATGCTGGTTCTCACTGCCTCCTGGAACCCTTTCAAATGCCACAGACAATTTGGCCCTCTCTGCTTTCCTGCGGACTCCATCCTCAAAAGCACCTGTTTTCGCTTTCGGCAGCCTCCGGAGCAAAAAAGACAAACGTCCAGCTTTTGCTGCCACAACAAAGCTGCCAGCGGGGAAAAGTAATGCTGGTTCTCAGTGCCTCCTGGAACCCTTTCAAATGCCACAGACAATTTGGCCCTCTCTGCTTTCCTGCGGACTCCATCCTCAAAAGCACCTGTTTTCGCTTTTGGCAACCTCCGGAGCAAAAAAGACAAACGTCCAGCTTTTGCTGCCACAGCAAAGGTGCCAGCGGGGAAAAGTGATGCTGGTTCTCACTGCCTCCTGGAACCCTTTCAAATGCCACAGACAATTTGGCCCTCTCTGCTTTCCTGCGGACTCCATCCTCAAAAGCACCTGTTTTCGCTTTCGGCAGCCTCCGGAGCAAAAAAGACAAACGTCCAGCTTTTGCTGCCACAACAAAGCTGCCAGCGGGGAAAAGTAATGCTGGTTCTCAGTGCCTCCTGGAACCCTTTCAAATGCCCCAGACAATTTGGCCCTCTCTGCTTTCCTGCGGACTCCATCCTCAAAAGCACCTGTTTTCGCTTTTGGCAACCTCCGGAGCAAAAAAGACAAACGTCCAGCTTTTGCTGCCACAGCAAAGGTGCCAGCGGGGAAAAGTAATGCTGGTTCTCACTGCCTCCTGGAACCCTTTCAAATGCCACAGACAATTTGGCCCTCTCTGCTTTCCTGCGGACTCCATCCTCAAAAGCACCTGTTTTCGCTTTCGGCAGCCTCCGGAGCAAAAAAGACAAACGTCCAGCTTTTGCTGCCACAGCAAAGGTGCCAGCGGGGAAAAGTAATGCTGGTTCTCACTGCCTCCTGGAACCCTTTCAAATGCCCCTGACAATTTGGCCCTCTCTGCTTTCCTGCGGACTCTATCCCCAAATCGCCTTTTTTCACTGTCGGCGCCCATCGGTGGTAAAAAGACAAACGTCCAGCTTTTGCTGCCACTGCAAAGGTGCCAGCGGGGAAAAGTAATGCTGGTTCTCACTGCCTCCTGGAACTCTTTCAAATGCCACAGACAATTTGGCCCTCTCTGCTTTCCTGCGGACTCCATCCTCAAAAGCACGTATTTTCGCTTTCGGCAGCCTCCGGAGCATAAAAGACAAACGTCCAGCTTTTGCTGCCACAGCAAAGGTGCCAGCGGGGAAAAGTAATGCTGGTTCTCACTGCCTCCTGGAACCCTTTCAAATGCCACAGACAATTTGGCCCTCTCTGCTTTCCTGCGGACTCCATCCTCAAAAGCACCTGTTTTCGCTTTCGGCAGCCTCCGGAGCAAAAAAGACAAACGTCCAGCTTTTGCTGCCACAGCAAAGGTGCCAGCGGGGAAAAGTAATGCTGGTTCTCACTGCCTCCTGGAACCCTTTCAAATGCCCCAGACAATTTGGCCCTCTCTGCTTTCCTGCGGACTCCATCCTCAAAAGCACCTGTTTTCGCTTTCGGCAGCCTCCGGAGCAAAAAAGACAAACGTCCAGCTTTTGCTGCCACAGCAAAGGTGCCAGCGGGGAAAAGTAATGCTGGTTCTCACTGCCTCCTGGAACCCTTTCAAATGCCCAGACAATTTGGCCCTCTCTGCTTTCCTGCGGACTCCATCCTCAAAAGCACCTGTTTTCGCTTTCGGCAGCCTCCGGAGCAAAAAAGACAAACGTCCAGCTTTTGCTGCCACAACAAAGGTGCCAGCGGGGAAAAGTAATGCTGGTTCTCACTGCCTCCTGGAACCCTTTCAAATGCCCCAGACAATTTGGCCCTCTCTGCTTTCCTGCGGACTCCATCCTCAAAAGCACCTGTTTTCGCTTTCGGCAACCTCCGGAGCAAAAAAGACAAACGTCCAGCTTTTGCTGCCACAGCAAAGGTGCCAGCGGGGAAAAGTAATGCTGGTTCTCACTGCCTCCTGGAACCCTTTCAAATGCCACAGACAATTTGGCCCTCTCTGCTTTCCTGCGGACTCCATCCTCAAAAGCACCTGTTTTTGCTTTCGGCAGCCTCCGGAGCAAAAAAGACAAACGTCCAGCTTTTGCTGCCACAGCAAAGGTGCCAGCAGGGAAAAGTAATGCTGGTTCTCACTGCCTCCTGGAACCTCTTCAAATGCCCCAGACAATTTGGCCCTCTCTGCTTTCCTGCGGACTCCATCCTCAAAAGCACCTGTTTTCGCTTTTGGCAACCTCCGGAGCAAAAAAGACAAACGTCCAGCTTTTGCTGCCACAGCAAAAGTGCCAGCGGGGAAAAGTAATGCTGGTTCTCACTGCCTCCTGGAACCCTTTCAAATGCCACAGACAATTTGGCCCTCTCTGCTTTCCTGCGGACTCCATCCTCAAAAGCACCTGTTTTCGCTTTCGGCAACCTCCGGAGCAAAAAAGACAAACGTCCAGCTTTTGCTGCCACAGCAAAGGTGCCAGCGGGGAAAAGTAATGCTGGTTCTCACTGCCTCCTGGAACCTCTTCAAATGCCCCAGACAATTTGGCCCTCTCTGCTTTCCTGCGGACTCCATCCTCAAAAGCACCTGTTTTCGCTTTCGGCAGCCTCCGGAGCAAAAAAGACAAACGTCCAGCTTTTGCTGCCACAGCAAAGGTGCCAGCGGGGAAAAGTAATGCTGGTTCTCACTGCCTCCTGGAACCTCTTCAAATGCCCCAGACAATTTGGCCCTCTCTGCTTTCCTGCGGACTCCATCCTCAAAAGCACCTGTTTTTGCTTTCGGCAACCTCCGGAGCAAAAAAGACAAACGTCCAGCTTTTGCTGCCACAGCAAAGGTGCCAGCGGGGAAAAGTAATGCTGGTTCTCACTGCCTCCTGGAACCTCTTCAAATGCCCCAGACAATTTGGCCCTCTCTGCTTTCCTGCGGACTCCATCCTCAAAAGCACCTGTTTTCGCTTTTGGCAACCTCCGGAGCAAAAAAGACAAACGTCCAGCTTTTGCTGCCACAGCAAAGGTGCCAGCGGGGAAAAGTAATGCTGTTTCTCACTGCCTCCTGGAACTCTTTCAAATGCCACAGACAATTTGGCCCTCTCTGCTTTCCTGCGGACTCCATCCTCAAAAGCACCTATTTTCGCTTTCGGCAGCCTCCGGAGCAAAAAAGACAAACGTCCAGCTTTTGCTGCCACAGCAAAGGTGCCAGCGGGGAAAAGTAATGCTGTTTCGCACTGCCTCCTGGAACCCTTTCAAATGCCACAGACAATTTGGCCCTCTCTGCTTTCCTGCGGACTCCATCCTCAAAAGCACCTGTTTTCGCTTTCGGCAGCCTCCGGAGCAAAAAAGACAAACGTCCAGCTTTTGCTGCCACAGCAAAGGTGCCAGCGGGGAAAAGTAATGCTGGTTCTCACTGCCTCCTGGAACCCTTTCAAATGCCCCAGACAATTAAGCCCTCTCTGCTTTCCTGCGGACTCTATCCTCAAAAGCGCCTTTTTTCACTTTCGGCGCACTCCGGTGGTAAAAAGACAAACGTCCAGCTTTTGCTGCCACAGCAAAGGTGCCAGCGGGGAAAAGTGATGCTGGTTCTCACTGCCTCCTGGAACTCTTTCAAATGCCACAGACAATTTGGCCCTCTCTGCTTTCCTGCGGACTCCATCCTCAAAAGCACCTGTTTTCGCTTTCGGCAACCTCCGGAGCAAAAAAGACAAACGTCCAGCTTTTGCTGCCACAGCAAAGGTGCCAGAGGGGAAAAGTAATGCTGGTTCTCACTGCCTCCTGGAACCCTTTCAAATGCCACAGACAATTTGGCCCTCTCTGCTTTCCTGCGGACTCCATCCTCAAAAGCACCTGTTTTCGCTTTCGGCAGCCTCCGGAGCAAAAAAGACAAACGTCCAGCTTTTGCTGCCACAGCAAAGGTGCCAACGGGGAAAAGTAATGCTGGTTCTCACTGCCTCCTGGAACCCTTTCAAATGCCACAGACAATTTGGCCCTCTCTGCTTTCCTGCGGACTCCATCCTCAAAAGCAGCTGTTTTCGCTTTCGGCAGCCTCCGGAGCAAAAAAGACAAACGTCCAGCTTTTGCTGCCACAGCAAAGGTGCCAGCGGGGAAAAGTGATGCTGGTTCTCACTGCCTCCTGGAACCCTTTCAAATGCCACAGACAATTTGGCCCTCTCTGCTTTCCTGTGGACTCCATCCTCAAAAGCACCTGTTTTCGCTTTCGGCAGCCTCCGGAGCAAAAAAGACAAACGTCCAGCTTTTGCTGCCACAGCAAAGGTGCCAGCGGGGAAAAGTAATGCTGGTTCTCACTGCCTCCTGGAACCCTTTCAAATGCCCCAGACAATTTGGCCCTCTCTGCTTTCCTGCGGACTCCATCCTCAAAAGCACCTGTTTTCGCTTTCGGCAACCTCCGGAGCAAAAAAGACAAACGTCCAGCTTTTGCTGCCACAGCAAAGGTGCCAGCGGGGAAAAGTAATGCTGGTTCTAACTGCCTCCTGGAACCTCTTCAAATGCCCCAGACAATTTGGCCCTCTCTGCTTTCCTTCGGACTCCATCCTCAAAAGAACCTGTTTTCGCTTTTGGCAACCTCCGGAGCAAAAAAGACAAACGTCCAGCTTTTGCTGCCACAGCAAAGGTGCCAGCGGGGAAAAGTAATGCTGGTTCTCACTGCCTCCTGGAACCCTTTCAAATGCCACAGACAATTTGGCCCTCTCTGCTTTCCTGCGGACTCCATCCTCAAAAGCACCTGTTTTCGCTTTCGGCAGCCTCCGGAGCAAAAAAGACAAACGTCCAGCTTTTGCTGCCACAGCAAAGGTGCCAGCGGGGAAAAGTAATGCTGTTTCTCACTGCCTCCTGGAACCTGTTCAAATGCCCCTGACAATTTGGCCCTCTCTGCTTTCCTGCGGACTCCATCCTCAAAAGCACCTATTTTCGCTTTCGGCAGCCTCCGGAGCAAAAAAGACAAACGTCCAGCTTTTGCTGCCACAGCAAAGGTGCCAGCGGGGAAAAGTAATGCTGGTTCTCACTGCCTCCTGGAACCCTTTCAAATGCCACAGACAATTTGGCCCTCTCTGCTTTCCTGCGGACTCCATCCTCAAAAGCACCTGTTTTCGCTTTCGGCAGCCTCCGGAGCAAAAAAGACAAACGTCCAGCTTTTGCTGCCACAGCAAAGGTTCCAGCGGGGAAAAGTAATGCTGTTTCTCACTGCCTCCTGGAACCTGTTCAAATGCCCCAGACAATTTGGCCCTCTCTGCTTTCCTGCGGACTCCATCCTCAAAAGCACCTGTTTTCGCTTTCGGCAGCCTCCGGAGCAAAAAAGACAAACGTCCAGCTTTTGCTGCCACAGCAAAGGTGCCAGCGGGGAAAAGTAATGCTGGTTCTCACTGCCTCCTGGAACCCTTTCAAATGCCACAGACAATTTGGCCCTCTCTGCTTTCCTGCGGACTCCATCCTCAAAAGCAGCTGTTTTCGCTTTCGGCAGCCTCCGGAGCAAAAAAGACAAACGTCCAGCTTTTGCTGCCACAGCAAAGGTGCCAGCGGGGAAAAGTAATGCTGGTTCTCACTGCCTCCTGGAAGCTCTTCAAATGCCCCAGACAATTTGGCCCTCTCTGCTTTCCTGCGGACTCCATCCTCAAAAGCACCTGTTTTCGCTTTCGGCAACCTCCGGAGCAAAAAAGACAAACGTCCAGCTTTTGCTGCCACAGCAAAGGTGCCAGCGGGGAAAAGTAATGCTGGTTCTCACTGCCTCCTGGAACCCTTTCAAATGCCACAGACAATTTGGCCCTCTCTGCTTTCCTGCGGACTCCATCCTCAAAAGCAGCTGTTTTCGCTTTCGGCAGCCTCCGGAGCAAAAAAGACAAACGTCCAGCTTTTGCTGCCACAGCAAAGGTGCCAGCGGGGAAAAGTAATGCTGGTTCTCACTGCCTCCTGGAACCCTTTCAAATGCCCCAGACAATTTGGCCCTCTCTGCTTTCCTGCGGACTCCATCCTCAAAAGCACCTGTTTTCGCTTTCGGCAGCCTCCGGAGCAAAAAAGACAAACGTCCAGCTTTTGCTGCCACAGCAAAGGTGCCAGCGGGGAAAAGTAATGCTGGTTCTCACTGCCTCCTGGAACCCTTTCAAATGCCACAGACAATTTGGCCCTCTCTGCTTTCCTGCGGACTCCATCCTCAAAAGCACCTGTTTTCGCTTTCGGCAGCCTCCGGAGCAAAAAAGACAAACGTCCAGCTTTTGCTGCCACAGCAAAGGTGCCAGCGGGGAAAAGTAATGCTGGTTCTCACTGCCTCCTGGAACCCTTTCAAATGCCCCAGACAATTTGGCCCTCTCTGCTTTCCTGCGGACTCCATCCTCAAAAGCACCTGTTTTCGCTTTCGGCAACCTCCGGAGCAAAAAAGACAAACGTCCAGCTTTTGCTGCCACAGCAAAGGTGCCAGAGGGGAAAAGTAATGCTGGTTCTCACTGCCTCCTGGAACCCTTTCAAATGCCCCTGACAATTTGGCCCTCTCTGCTTTCCTGCGGACTCCATCCTCAAAAGCACCTGTTTTCGCTTTCGGCAGCCTCCGGAGCAAAAAAGACAAACGTCCAGCTTTTGCTGCCACAGCAAAGGTGCCAACGGGGAAAAGTAATGCTGGTTCTCACTGCCTCCTGGAACCCTTTCAAATGCCACAGACAATTTGGCCCTCTCTGCTTTCCTGCGGACTCCATCCTCAAAAGCACCTGTTTTCGCTTTCGGCAGCCTCCGGAGCAAAAAAGACAAACGTCCAGCTTTTGCTGCCACAGCAAAGGTGCCAGCGGGGAAAAGTAATGCTGGTTCTCACTGCCTCCTGGAACCCTTTCAAATGCCACAGACAATTTGGCCCTCTCTGCTTTCCTGCGGACTCCATCCTCAAAAGCACCTATTTTTGCTTTCGGCGCCCTCCGGAGCAAAAAAGACAAACGTCCAGCTTTTGCTGCCACAGCAAAGGTGCCAGCAGGGAAAAGTAATGCTGGTTCTCACTGCCTCCTGGAACTCTTTCAAATGCCACAGACAATTTGGCCCTCTCTGCTTTCCTGCGGACTCCATCCTCAAAACCACCTGTTTTCGCTTTCGGCAGCCTCCGGAGCAAAAAAGACAAACGTCCAGCTTTTGCTGCCACAGCAAAGGTGCCAGCGGGGAAAAGTAATGCTGGTTCTCACTGCCTCCTGGAACCCTTTCAAATGCCCCAGACAATTTGGCCCTCTCTGCTTTCCTGCGGACTCTATCCTCAAAAGCGCCTTTTTTCACTTTCGGCAACCTCCGGTGGTAAAAAGACAAACGTCCAGCTTTTGCTGCCACAGCAAAGGTGCCAGCGGGGAAAAGTAATGCTGGTTCTCACTGCCTCCTGGAACTCTTTCAAATGCCACAGACAATTTGGCCCTCTCTGCTTTCCTGCGGACTCCATCCTCAAAAGCACCTATTTTCGCTTTCGGCCGCCTCCGGAGCAAAAAAGACAAACGTCCAGCTTTTGCTGCCACAGCAAAGGTGCCAGCGGGGAAAAGTGATGCTGGTTCTCACTGCCTCCTGGAACCCTTTCAAATGCCCCAGACAATTTGGCCCTCTCTGCTTTCCTGTGGACTCCATCCTCAAAAGCACCTGTTTTCGCTTTCGGCAGCCTCCGGAGCAAAAAAGACAAACGTCCAGCTTTTGCTGCCACAGCAAAGGTGCCAGCGGGGAAAAGTAATGCTGGTTCTCACTGCCTCCTGGAACCCTTTCAAATGCCCCAGACAATTTGGCCCTCTCTGCTTTCCTGCGGACTCCATCCTCAAAAGCACCTGTTTTCGCTTTCGGCAGCCTCCGGAGCAAAAAAGACAAACGTCCAGCTTTTGCTGCCACAGCAAAGGTGCCAGCGGGGAAAAGTAATGCTGGTTCTCACTGCCTCCTGGAACCTCTTCAAATGCCCCAGACAATTTGGCCCTCTCTGCTTTCCTGCGGACTCCATCCTCAAAAGCACCTGTTTTCGCTTTCGGCAGCCTCCGGAGCAAAAAAGACAAACGTCCAGCTTTTGCTGCCACAGCAAAGGTTCCAGCGGGGAAAAGTAATGCTGGTTCTCACTGTCTCCTGGAACCCTTTCAAATGCCCCAGACAATTTGGCCCTCTCTGCTTTCCTGCGGACTCCATCCTCAAAAGCAGCTGTTTTCGCTTTCGGCAGCCTCCGGAGCAAAAAAGACAAACGTCCAGCTTTTGCTGCCACAGCAAAGGTGCCAGCGGGGAAAAGTAATGCTGGTTCTCACTGCCTCCTGGAACCCTTTCAAATGCCCCAGACAATTTGGCCCTCTCTGCTTTCCTGCGGACTCCATCCTCAAAAGCACCTGTTTTCGCTTTCGGCAGCCTCCGGAGCAAAAAAGACAAACGTCCAGCTTTTGCTGCCACAGCAAAGGTGCCAGCGGGGAAAAGTAATGCTGGTTCTCACTGCCTCCTGGAACCCTTTCAAATGCCCCAGACAATTTGGCCCTCTCTGCTTTCCTGCGGACTCCATCCTCAAAAGCACCTGTTTTCGCTTTCGGCAGCCTCCGGAGCAAAAAAGACAAACGTCCAGCTTTTGCTGCCACAGCAAAGGTGCCAGCGGGGAAAAGTAATGCTGGTTCTCACTGCCTCCTGGAACCCTTTCAAATGCCCCAGACAATTTGGCCCTCTCTGCTTTCCTGCGGACTCCATCCTCAAAAGCAGCTGTTTTCGCTTTCGGCAGCCTCCGGAGCAAAAAAGACAAACGTCCAGCTTTTGCTGCCACAGCAAAGGTGCCAGCGGGGAAAAGTAATGCTGGTTCTCACTGCCTCCTGGAACCCTTTCAAATGCCCCAGACAATTTGGCCCTCTCTGCTTTCCTGCGGACTCCATCCTCAAAAGCAGCTGTTTTCGCTTTCGGCAGCCTCCGGAGCAAAAAAGACAAACGTCCAGCTTTTGCTGCCACAGCAAAGGTGCCAGCGGGGAAAAGTAATGCTGGTTCTCACTGCCTCCTGGAACCCTTTCAAATGCCACAGACAATTTGGCCCTCTCTGCTTTCCTGCGGACTCCATCCTCAAAAGCACCTGTTTTCGCTTTCGGCAGCCTCCGGAGCAAAAAAGACAAACGTCCAGCTTTTGCTGCCACAGCAAAGGTGCCAGCGGGGAAAAGTAATGCTGGTTCTCACTGCCTCCTGGAACCCTTTCAAATGCCACAGACAATTTGGCCCTCTCTGCTTTCCTGCGGACTCCATCCTCAAAAGCACCTGTTTTCGCTTTCGGCAGCCTCCGGAGCAAAAAAGACAAACGTCCAGCTTTTGCTGCCACAGCAAAGGTGCCAGCGGGGAAAAGTAATGCTGGTTCTCACTGCCTCCTGGAACCCTTTCAAATGCCACAGACAATTTGGCCCTCTCTGCTTTCCTGCGGACTCCATCCTCAAAAGCACCTGTTTTCGCTTTTGGCAACCTCCGGAGCAAAAAAGACAAACGTCCAGCTTTTGCTGCCACAGCAAAGGTGCCAGCGGGGAAAAGTAATGCTGGTTCTCACTGCCTCCTGGAACTCTTTCAAATGCCACAGACAATTTGGCCCTCTCTGCTTTCCTGCGGACTCCATCCTCAAAAGCACCTATTTTCGCTTTCGGCAGCCTCCGGAGCAAAAAAGACAAACGTCCAGCTTTTGCTGCCACAGCAAAGGTGCCAGCGGGGAAAAGTAATGCTGGTTCTCACTGCCTCCTGGAACCCTTTCAAATGCCCCAGACAATTAAGCCCTCTCTGCTTTCCTGCGGACTCTATCCTCAAAAGCGCCTTTTTTCACTTTCGGCGCACTCCGGTGGTAAAAAGACAAACGTCCAGCTTTTGCTGCCACAGCAAAGGTGCCAGCGGGGAAAAGTGATGCTGGTCCTCATTGCCTCCTTGAACCCCTTAAAATGCCATAGACAATTTGGCCCTCTCTGCTTTCCTGCGGACTCCATCCTCAAAAGCATTTTTTTTCGCTTTCGGCAACATCAGGAGCAAAAAAGACAAACGTCCAGCTTTTGCTGCCACAGCAAAGGTGCCAGCGGGGAAAAGTGATGCTGGTTCTCACTGCCTCCTGGAAGCTCTTCAAATGCCACAGACAATTTGGCCCTCTCTGCTTTCCTGCGGACTCCATCCTCAAAAGCACCTGTTTTCGCTTTCGGCAGCCTCCGGAGCAAAAAAGACAAACGTCCAGCTTTTGCTGCCACAGCAAAGGTGCCAACGGGGAAAAGTAATGCTGGTTCTCACTGCCTCCTGGAACCCTTTCAAATGCCACAGACAATTTGGCCCTCTCTGCTTTCCTGCGGACTCCATCCTCAAAAGCACCTGTTTTCGCTTTCGGCAGCCTCCGGAGCAAAAAAGACAAACGTCCAGCTTTTGCTGCCACAGCAAAGGTGCCAGCGGGGAAAAGTAATGCTGGTTCTCACTGCCTCCTGGAACCCTTTCAAATGCCACAGACAATTTGGCCCTCTCTGCTTTCCTGCGGACTCCATCCTCAAAAGCACCTGTTTTCGCTTTCGGCAGCCTCCGGAGCAAAAAAGACAAACGTCCAGCTTTTGCTGCCACAGCAAAGGTGCCAGCGGGGAAAAGTAATGCTGGTTCTCACTGCCTCCTGGAACCCTTTCAAATGCCACAGACAATTTGGCCCTCTCTGCTTTCCTGCGGACTCCATCCTCAAAAGCACCTGTTTTCCCTTTCGGCAGCCTCCGGAGCAAAAAAGACAAACGTCCAGCTTTTGCTGCCACAGCAAAGGTGCCAGCGGGGAAAAGTAATGCTGGTTCTCACTGCCTCCTGGAACTCTTTCAAATGCCACAAACAATTTGGCCCTCTCTGCTTTCCTGCGGACTCCATCCTCAAAAGCACCTGTTTTCGCTTTCGGCAGCCTCCGGAGCAAAAAAGACAAACGTCCAGCTTTTGCTGCCACAGCAAAGGTGCCAGCGGGGAAAAGTAATGCTGGTTCTCACTGCCTCCTGGAACTCTTTCAAATGCCACAGACAATTTGGCCCTCTCTGCTTTCCTGCGGACTCCATCCTCAAAAGCACCTATTTTCGCTTTCGGCAGCCTCCGGAGCAAAAAAGACAAACGTCCAGCTTTTGCTGCCACAGCAAAGGTGCCAGCGGGGAAAAGTAATGCTGTTTCTCACTGCCTCCTGGAACCCTTTCAAATGCCCCAGACAATTTGGCCCTCTCTGCTTTCCTGCGGACTCCATCCTCAAAAGCACCTGTTTTCGCTTTCGGCAGCCTCCGGAGCAAAAAAGACAAACGTCCAGCTTTTGCTGCCACAGCAAAGGTGCCAGCGGGGAAAAGTAATGCTGGTTCTCACTGCCTCCTGGAACCCTTTCAAATGCCACAGACAATTAAGCCCTCTCTGCTTTCCTGCGGACTCTATCCTCAAAAGCGCCTTTTTTCACTTTCGGCAACCTCCGGTGGTAAAAAGACAAACGTCCAGCTTTTGCTGCCACAGCAAAGGTGCCAGCGGGGAAAAGTGATGCTGGTTCTCACTGCCTCCTGGAACTCTTTCAAATGCCACAGACAATTTGGCCCTCTCTGCTTTCCTGCGGACTCCATCCTCAAAAGCACCTGTTTTCGCTTTCGGCAGCCTCCGGAGCAAAAAAGACAAACGTCCAGCTTTTGCTGCCACAGCAAAGGTGCCAGCGGGGAAAAGTAATGCTGGTTCTCACTGCCTCCTGGAACCCTTTCAAATGCCACAGACAATTTGGCCCTCTCTGCTTTCCTGCGGACTCCATCCTCAAAAGCACCTGTTTTCGCTTTCGGCAGCCTCCGGAGCAAAAAAGACAAACGTCCAGCTTTTGCTGCCACAGCAAAGGTGCCAGCGGGGAAAAGTAATGCTGGTTCTCACTGCCTCTTGGAACCTCTTCAAATGCCCCAGACAATTTGGCCCTCTCTGCTTTCCTGCGGACTCCATCCTCAAAAGCACCTGTTTTCGCTTTTGGCAACCTCCGGAGCAAAAAGACAAACGTCCAGCTTTTGCTGCCACAGCAAAGGTGCCAGCGGGGAAAAGTAATGCTGGTTCTCACTGCCTCCTGGAACCTCTTCAAATGCCCCAGACAATTTGGCCCTCTCTGCTTTCCTGCGGACTCCATCCTCAAAACCACCTGTTTTCGCTTTCGGCAGCCTCCGGAGCAAAAAAGACAAACGTCCAGCTTTTGCTGCCACAGCAAAGGTGCCAGCGGGTAAAAGTGATGCTGGCCCTCACTGCCTCCTGGAACCCCTTCAAATGCCTCAGACAATTTGGCCCTCTCTGCTTTCCTGCGGACTCCATCCTCAAAAGCACCTATTTTCGCTTTCGGCAGCCTCCGGAGCAAAAAAGACAAACGTCCAGCTTTTGCTGCCACAGCAAAGGTGCCAGCGGGGAAAAGTAATGCTGTTTCTCACTGCCTCCTGGAACCCTTTCAAATGCCCCAGACAATTTGGCCCTCTCTGCTTTCCTGCGGACTCCATCCTCAAAAGCACCTGTTTTCGCTTTCGGCAGCCTCCGGAGCAAAAAAGACAAACGTCCAGCTTTTGCTGCCACAGCAAAGGTGCCAGCGGGGAAAAGTAATGCTGGTTCTCACTGCCTCCTGGAACCCTTTCAAATGCCCCAGACAATTAAGCCCTCTCTGCTTTCCTGCGGACTCTATCCTCAAAAGCGCCTTTTTTCAATTTCGGCGCACTCCGGTGGTAAAAAGACAAACGTCCAGCTTTTGCTGCCACAGCAAAGGTGCCAGCGGGGAAAAGTGATGCTGGTTCTCACTGCCTCCTGGAGCTCTTTCAAATGCCACAGACAATTTGGCCCTCTCTGCTTTCCTGCGGACTCCATCCTCAAAAGCACCTGTTTTCGCTTTCGGCAGCCTCCGGAGCAAAAAAGACAAACGTCCAGCTTTTGCTGCCACAGCAAAGGTGCCAGCGGGGAAAAGTAATGCTGGTTCTCACTGCCTCCTGGAACCTCTTCAAATGCCCCAGACAATTTGGCCCTCTCTGCTTTCCTGCGGACTCCATCCTCAAAAGCACCTGTTTTCGCTTTTGGCAACCTCCGGAGCAAAAAGACAAACGTCCAGCTTTTGCTGCCACAGCAAAGGTGCCAGCGGGGAAAAGTAATGCTGGTTCTCACTGCCCCCTGGAACCTCTTCAAATGCCCCAGACAATTTGGCCCTCTCTGCTTTCCTGCGGACTCCATCCTCAAAAGCACCTGTTTTCGCTTTCGGCAGCCTCCGGAGCAAAAAAGACAAACGTCCAGCTTTTGCTGCCACAGCAAAGGTGCCAGCGGGTAAAAGTGATGCTGGTCCTCACTGCCTCCTGGAACCCCTTCAAATGCCTCAGACAATTTGGCCCTCTCTGCTTTCCTGCGGACTCCATCCTCAAAAGCACCTGTTTTCACTTTCGGCATCCTCCGGAGCAAAAAAGACAAACGTCCAGCTTTTGCTGCCACAGCAAAAGTGCCAGCGGGGAAAAGTAATGCTGGTTCTCACTGCCTCCTGGAACTCTTTCAAATGCCACAGACAATTTGGCCCTCTCTGCTTTCCTGCGGACTCCGTCCTCAAAAGCACCTGTTTTCGCTTTCGGCAGCCTCAGGAGCAAAAAAGACAAACGTCCAGCTTTTGCTGCCACAGCAAAGGTGCCAGCGGGGAAAAGTGATGCTGGTCCTCACTGCCTCCTAGAACCCCTTCAAATGCCCCAGACAATTTGGCCCTCTCTGCTTTCCTGCGGACTCCATCCTCAAAAGCGCCTGTTTTCGCTTTCGGCAACCTCCGGTGGTAAAAAGACAAACGTCCAGCTTTTGCTGCCACAGCAAAGGTGCCAGCGGGGAAAAGTGATGCTGGTCCTCATTGCCTCCTTGAACCTCTTCAAATGCCATAGCAATTTGGCCCTCTCTGCTTTCCTGCGGACTCCATCCTCAAAAGCACCTGTTTTCGCTTTCGGCAACGTCAGGAGCAAAAAAGACAAAAGTCCAGCTTTTGCTGCCACAGCAAAGGTGCCAGCGGGGAAAAGTAATGCTGGTCCTCACTGCCTCCTGGAACCCCTTCAAATGCTCCAGACAATTTGGCCCTCTCTGCTTTCCTGCGGACTCCATCCTCAAAAGCACCTGTTTTCGCTTTCGGCAGTTTCCGGAGCAAAAAAGACAAACGTCCAGCTTTTGCTGCCACAGCAAAGGTGCCAGCGGAGAAAAGTAATGCTGGTTCTCACTGCCTCCTGGAACTCTTTCAAATGCCACAGACAATTTGGCCCTCTCTGCTTTCCTATGGACTCCATCCTCAAAAGCATCTGTTTTCGCTTTCGGCAGCCTCCGCAGCAAAAAAGACAAACGTCCAGCTTTTGCTGCCACAGCAAAGGTGCCAGCGGGGAAAAGTGATGCTGGTTCTCACTGCCTCCTGGAACCTCTTCAAATGCCCCAGACAATTTGGCCCTCTCTGCTTTCCTGCGGACTCCATCCTCAAAAGCACCTGTTTTCGCTTTCGGCAGCCTCCGGAGCAAAAAAGACAAACGTCCAGCTTTTGCTGCCACAGCAAAGGTGCCAGCGGGTAAATGTGATGCTGGTCCTCACTGCCTCCTGGAACCCCTTCAAATGCCCCTGACAATTTCGCCCTCTCTGCTTTCCTGCGGACTCCATCCTCAAAAGCACCTGTTTTCGCTTTCGGCAACTTCCGCAGCTAAAAAGACAAACGTCCAGCTTTTGCTGCCACAGCAAAGATGGCAGCGGGGAAAAGTGATGCTGGTTCTCACTGCCTCCTGGAACTCTTTCAAATGCCCCTGACAATTTGGCCCTCTCTGCTTTCCTGCGGACTCCATCCTCAAAAGCACCTGTTTTCGCTTTCGGCAGCCTCCGGAGCAAAAAAGACAAACGTCCAGCTTTTGCTGCCACAGCAAAGGTGCCAACGGGGAAAAGTAATGCTGGTTCTCACTGCCTCCTGGAACCCTTTCAAATGCCACAGACAATTTGGCCCTCTCTGCTTTCCTGCGGACTCCATCCTCAAAAGCACCTGTTTTCGCTTTCGGCAGCCTCCGGAGCAAAAAAGACAAACGTCCAGCTTTTGCTGCCACAGCAAAGGTGCCAGCGGGGAAAAGTAATGCTGGTTCTCACTGCCTCCTGGAACCCTTTCAAATGCAACAGACAATTTGGCCCTCTCTGCTTTCCTGCGGACTCCATCCTCAAAAGCACCTATTTTTGCTTTCGGCGCCCTCCGGAGCAAAAAAGACAAACGTCCAGCTTTTGCTGCCACAGCAAAGGTGCCAGCAGGGAAAAGTAATGCTGGTTCTCACTGCCTCCTGGAACTCTTTCAAATGCCACAGACAATTTGGCCCTCTCTGCTTTCCTGCGGACTCCATCCTCAAAACCACCTGTTTTCGCTTTCGGCAGCCTCCGGAGCAAAAAAGACAAACGTCCAGCTTTTGCTGCCACAGCAAAGGTGCCAGCGGGGAAAAGTAATGCTGGTTCTCACTGCCTCCTGGAACCCTTTCAAATGCCCCAGACAATTTGGCCCTCTCTGCTTTCCTGCGGACTCTATCCTCAAAAGCGCCTTTTTTCACTTTCGGCAACCTCCGGTGGTAAAAAGACAAACGTCCAGCTTTTGCTGCCACAGCAAAGGTGCCAGCGGGGAAAAGTAATGCTGGTTCTCACTGCCTCCTGGAACTCTTTCAAATGCCACAGACAATTTGGCCCTCTCTGCTTTCCTGCGGACTCCATCCTCAAAAGCACCTATTTTCGCTTTCGGCCGCCTCCGGAGCAAAAAAGACAAACGTCCAGCTTTTGCTGCCACAGCAAAGGTGCCAGCGGGGAAAAGTGATGCTGGTTCTCACTGCCTCCTGGAACCCTTTCAAATGCCCCAGACAATTTGGCCCTCTCTGCTTTCCTGTGGACTCCATCATCAAAAGCACCTGTTTTCGCTTTCGGCAGCCTCCGGAGCAAAAAAGACAAACGTCCAGCTTTTGCTGCCACAGCAAAGGTGCCAGCGGGGAAAAGTAATGCTGGTTCTCACTGCCTCCTGGAACCCTTTCAAATGCCCCAGACAATTTGGCCCTCTCTGCTTTCCTGCGGACTCCATCCTCAAAAGCAGCTGTTTTCGCTTTCGGCAGCCTCCGGAGCAAAAAAGACAAACGTCCAGCTTTTGCTGCCACAGCAAAGGTGCCAGCGGGGAAAAGTAATGCTGTTTCTCACTGCCTCCTGGAACCTGTTCAAATGCCCCAGACAATTTGGCCCTCTCTGCTTTCCTGCGGACTCCATCCTCAAAAGCACCTGTTTTCGCTTTCGGCAGCCTCCGGAGCAAAAAAGACAAACGTCCAGCTTTTGCTGCCACAGCAAAGGTTCCAGCGGGGAAAAGTAATGCTGGTTCTCACTGTCTCCTGGAACCCTTTCAAATGCCCCAGACAATTTGGCCCTCTCTGCTTTCCTGCGGACTCCATCCTCAAAAGCAGCTGTTTTCGCTTTCGGCAGCCTCCGGAGCAAAAAAGACAAACGTCCAGCTTTTGCTGCCACAGCAAAGGTGCCAGCGGGGAAAAGTAATGCTGGTTCTCACTGCCTCCTGGAACCCTTTCAAATGCCCCAGACAATTTGGCCCTCTCTGCTTTCCTGCGGACTCCATCCTCAAAACCACCTGTTTTCGCTTTCGGCAGCCTCCGGAGCAAAAAAGACAAACGTTCAGCTTTTGCTGCCACAGCAAAGGTGCCAGCGGGGAAAAGTAATGCTGTTTCTCACTGCCTCCTGGAACCTGTTCAAATGCCCCAGACAATTTGGCCCTCTCTGCTTTCCTGCGGACTCCATCCTCAAAAGCACCTGTTTTCGCTTTCGGCAGCCTCCGGAGCAAAAAAGACAAACGTCCAGCTTTTGCTGCCACAGCAAAGGTGCCAGCGGGGAAAAGTAATGCTGGTTCTCACTGCCTCCTGGAACTCTTTCAAATGCCCCAGACAATTTGGCCCTCTCTGCTTTCCTGCGGACTCCATCCTCAAAAGCAGCTGTTTTCGCTTTCGGCAGCCTCCGGAGCAAAAAAGACAAACGTCCAGCTTTTGCTGCCACAGCAAAGGTGCCAGCGGGGAAAAGTAATGCTGGTTCTCACTGCCTCCTGGAACCCTTTCAAATGCCACAGACAATTTGGCCCTCTCTGCTTTCCTGCGGACTCCATCCTCAAAAGCACCTGTTTTCGCTTTCGGCAGCCTCCGGAGCAAAAAAGACAAACGTCCAGCTTTTGCTGCCACAGCAAAGGTGCCAGCGGGTAAAAGTGATGCTGGTCCTCACTGCCTCCTGGAACCCCTTCAAATGCCTCAGACAATTTGGCCCTCTCTGCTTTCCTGCGGACTCCATCCTCAAAAGCACCTGTTTTCACTTTCGGCATCCTCCGGAGCAAAAAAGACAAACGTCCAGCTTTTGCTGCCACAGCAAAAGTGCCAGCGGGGAAAAGTAATGCTGGTTCTCACTGCCTCCTGGAACTCTTTCAAATGCCACAGACAATTTGGCCCTCTCTGCTTTCCTGCGGACTCCGTCCTCAAAAGCACCTGTTTTCGCTTTCGGCAGCCTCAGGAGCAAAAAAGACAAACGTCCAGCTTTTGCTGCCACAGCAAAGGTGCCAGCGGGGAAAAGTGATGCTGGTCCTCACTGCCTCCTAGAACCCCTTCAAATGCCCCAGACAATTTGGCCCTCTCTGCTTTCCTGCGGACTCCATCCTCAAAAGCGCCTGTTTTCGCTTTCGGCAACCTCCGGTGGTAAAAAGACAAACGTCCAGCTTTTGCTGCCACAGCAAAGGTGCCAGCGGGGAAAAGTGATGCTGGTCCTCATTGCCTCCTTGAACCTCTTCAAATGCCATAGCAATTTGGCCCTCTCTGCTTTCCTGCGGACTCCATCCTCAAAAGCACCTGTTTTCGCTTTCGGCAACGTCAGGAGCAAAAAAGACAAAAGTCCAGCTTTTGCTGCCACAGCAAAGGTGCCAGCGGGGAAAAGTAATGCTGGTCCTCACTGCCTCCTGGAACCCCTTCAAATGCTCCAGACAATTTGGCCCTCTCTGCTTTCCTGCGGACTCCATCCTCAAAAGCACCTGTTTTCGCTTTCGGCAGTTTCCGGAGCAAAAAAGACAAACGTCCAGCTTTTGCTGCCACAGCAAAGGTGCCAGCGGAGAAAAGTAATGCTGGTTCTCACTGCCTCCTGGAACTCTTTCAAATGCCACAGACAATTTGGCCCTCTCTGCTTTCCTGTGGACTCCATCCTCAAAAGCATCTGTTTTCGCTTTCGGCAGCCTCCGCAGCAAAAAAGACAAACGTCCAGCTTTTGCTGCCACAGCAAAGGTGCCAGCGGGGAAAAGTGATGCTGGTTCTCACTGCCTCCTGGAACCTCTTCAAATGCCCCAGACAATTTGGCCCTCTCTGCTTTCCTGCGGACTCCATCCTCAAAAGCACCTGTTTTCGCTTTCGGCAGCCTCCGGAGCAAAAAAGACAAACGTCCAGCTTTTGCTGCCACAGCAAAGGTGCCAGCGGGTAAATGTGATGCTTGTCCTCACTGCCTCCTGGAACCCCTTGAAATGCCCCTGACAATTTCGCCCTCTCTGCTTTCCTGCGGACTCCATCCTCAAAAGCACCTGTTTTCGCTTTCGGCAACTTCCGCAGCTAAAAAGACAAACGTCCAGCTTTTGCTGCCACAGCAAAGATGGCAGCGGGGAAAAGTGATGCTGGTTCTCACTGCCTCCTGGAACTCTTTCAAATGCCACAGACAATTTGGCCCTCTCTGCTTTCCTGCGGACTCCATCCTCAAAACCACCTGTTTTCGCTTTCGGCAGCCTCCGGAGCAAAAAAGACAAACGTCCAGCTTTTGCTGCCACAGCAAAGGTGCCAACGGGGAAAAGTAATGCTGGTTCTCACTGCCTCCTGGAACCCTTTCAAATGCCACAGACAATTTGGCCCTCTCTGCTTTCCTGCGGACTCCATCCTCAAAAGCACCTGTTTTCGCTTTCGGCAGCCTCCGGAGCAAAAAAGACAAACGTCCAGCTTTTGCTGCCACAGCAAAGGTGCCAGCGGGGAAAAGTAATGCTGGTTCTCACTGCCTCCTGGAACCCTTTCAAATGCCACAGACAATTTGGCCCTCTCTGCTTTCCTGCGGACTCCATCCTCAAAAGCACCTATTTTTGCTTTCGGCGCCCTCCGGAGCAAAAAAGACAAACGTCCAGCTTTTGCTGCCACAGCAAAGGTGCCAGCAGGGAAAAGTAATGCTGGTTCTCACTGCCTCCTGGAACTCTTTCAAATGCCCAAGACAATTTGGCCCTCTCTGCTTTCCTGCGGACTCCATCCTCAAAAGCACCTGTTTTCGCTTTCGGCAGCCTCCGGAGCAAAAAAGACAAACGTCCAGCTTTTGCTGCCACAGCAAAGGTGCCAGCGGGGAAAAGTAATGCTGGTTCTCACTGCCTCCTGGAACCCTTTCAAATGCCCCAGACAATTTGGCCCTCTCTGCTTTCCTGCGGACTCTATCCTCAAAAGCGCCTTTTTTCACTTTCGGCAACCTCCGGTGGTAAAAAGACAAACGTCCAGCTTTTGCTGCCACAGCAAAGGTGCCAGCGGGGAAAAGTAATGCTGGTTCTCACTGCCTCCTGGAACTCTTTCAAATGCCACAGACAATTTGGCCCTCTCTGCTTTCCTGCGGACTCCATCCTCAAAAGCACCTATTTTCGCTTTCGGCCGCCTCCGGAGCAAAAAAGACAAACGTCCAGCTTTTGCTGCCACAGCAAAGGTGCCAGCGGGGAAAAGTGATGCTGGTTCTCACTGCCTCCTGGAACCCTTTCAAATGCCCCAGACAATTTGGCCCTCTCTGCTTTCCTGTGGACTCCATCCTCAAAAGCACCTGTTTTCGCTTTCGGCAGCCTCCGGAGCAAAAAAGACAAACGTCCAGCTTTTGCTGCCACAGCAAAGGTGCCAGCGGGGAAAAGTAATGCTGGTTATCACTGCCTCCTGGAACCCTTTCAAATGCCCCAGACAATTTGGCCCTCTCTGCTTTCCTGCGGACTCCATCCTCAAAAGCACCTGTTTTCGCTTTCGGCAGCCTCCGGAGCAAAAAAGACAAACGTCCAGCTTTTGCTGCCACAGCAAAGGTGCCAGCGGGGAAAAGTAATGCTGTTTCTCACTGCCTCCTGGAACCTGTTCAAATGCCCCAGACAATTTGGCCCTCTCTGCTTTCCTGCGGACTCCATCCTCAAAAGCACCTGTTTTCGCTTTCGGCAGCCTCCGGAGCAAAAAAGACAAACGTCCAGCTTTTGCTGCCACAGCAAAGGTTCCAGCGGGGAAAAGTAATGCTGGTTCTCACTGTCTCCTGGAACCCTTTCAAATGCCCCAGACAATTTGGCCCTCTCTGCTTTCCTGCGGACTCCATCCTCAAAAGCAGCTGTTTTCGCTTTCGGCAGCCTCCGGAGCAAAAAAGACAAACGTCCAGCTTTTGCTGCCACAGCAAAGGTGCCAGCGGGGAAAAGTAATGCTGGTTCTCACTGCCTCCTGGAACCCTTTCAAATGCCCCAGACAATTTGGCCCTCTCTGCTTTCCTGCGGACTCCATCCTCAAAAGCACCTGTTTTCGCTTTCGGCAGCCTCCGGAGCAAAAAAGACAAACGTCCAGCTTTTGCTGCCACAGCAAAGGTGCCAGCGGGGAAAAGTAATGCTGGTTCTCACTGCCTCCTGGAACCCTTTCAAATGCCCCAGACAATTTGGCCCTCTCTGCTTTCCTGCGGACTCCATCCTCAAAAGCAGCTGTTTTCGCTTTCGGCAGCCTCCGGAGCAAAAAAGACAAACGTCCAGCTTTTGCTGCCACAGCAAAGGTGCCAGCGGGGAAAAGTAATGCTGGTTCTCACTGCCTCCTGGAACCCTTTCAAATGCCACAGACAATTTGGCCCTCTCTGCTTTCCTGCGGACTCCATCCTCAAAAGCAGCTGTTTTCGCTTTCGGCAGCCTCCGGAGCAAAAAAGACAAACGTCCAGCTTTTGCTGCCACAGCAAAGGTGCCAGCGGGGAAAAGTAATGCTGGTTCTCACTGCCTCCTGGAACCCTTTCAAATGCCACAGACAATTTGGCCCTCTCTGCTTTCCTGCGGACTCCATCCTCAAAAGCACCTGTTTTCGCTTTCGGCAGCCTCCGGAGCAAAAAAGACAAACGTCCAGCTTTTGCTGCCACAGCAAAGGTGCCAGCGGGGAAAAGTAATGCTGGTTCTCACTGCCTCCTGGAACTCTTTCAAATGCCACAGACAATTTGGCCCTCTCTGCTTTCCTGCGGACTCCATCCTCAAAAGCACCTATTTTCGCTTTCGGCAGCCTCCGGAGCAAAAAAGACAAACGTCCAGCTTTTGCTGCCACAGCAAAGGTGCCAGCGGGGAAAAGTAATGCTGGTTCTCACTGCCTCCTGGAACCCTTTCAAATGCCCCAGACAATTAAGCCCTCTCTGCTTTCCTGCGGACTCTATCCTCAAAAGCGCCTTTTTTCACTTTCGGCGCACTCCGGTGGTAAAAAGACAAACGTCCAGCTTTTGCTGCCACAGCAAAGGTGCCAGCGGGGAAAAGTGATGCTGGTTCTCACTGCCTCCTGGAACTCTTTCAAATGCCACAGACAATTTGGCCCTCTCTGCTTTCCTGCGGACTCCATCCTCAAAAGCACCTGTTTTCGCTTTCGGCAACCTCCGGAGCAAAAAAGACAAACGTCCAGCTTTTGCTGCCACAGCAAAGGTGCCAGAGGGGAAAAGTAATGCTGGTTCTCACTGCCTCCTGGAACCCTTTCAAATGCCCCTGACAATTTGGCCCTCTCTGCTTTCCTGCGGACTCCATCCTCAAAAGCACCTGTTTTCGCTTTCGGCAGCCTCCGGAGCAAAAAAGACAAACGTCCAGCTTTTGCTGCCACAGCAAAGGTGCCAACGGGGAAAAGTAATGCTGGTTCTCACTGCCTCCTGGAACCCTTTCAAATGCCACAGACAATTTGGCCCTCTCTGCTTTCCTGCGGACTCCATCCTCAAAAGCACCTGTTTTCGCTTTCGGCAGCCTCCGGAGCAAAAAAGACAAACGTCCAGCTTTTGCTGCCACAGCAAAGGTGCCAGCGGGGAAAAGTAATGCTGGTTCTCACTGCCTCCTGGAACCCTTTCAAATGCCACAGACAATTTGGCCCTCTCTGCTTTCCTGCGGACTCCATCCTCAAAAGCACCTGTTTTCGCTTTCGGCAGCCTCCGGAGCAAAAAAGACAAACGTCCAGCTTTTGCTGCCACAACAAAGGTGCCAGCGGGGAAAAGTAATGCTGGTTCTCACTGCCTCCTGGAACTCTTTCAAATGCCACAGACAATTTGGCCCTCTCTGCTTTCCTGCGGACTCCATCCTCAAAAGCACCTATTTTCGCTTTCGGCAGCCTCCGGAGCAAAAAAGACAAACGTCCAGCTTTTGCTGCCACAGCAAAGGTGCCAGCGGGGAAAAGTAATGCTGTTTCTCACTGCCTCCTGGAACCCTTTCAAATGCCCCAGACAATTTGGCCCTCTCTGCTTTCCTGCGGACTCCATCCTCAAAAGCACCTGTTTTCGCTTTCGGCAGCCTCCGGAGCAAAAAAGACAAACGTCCAGCTTTTGCTGCCACAGCAAAGGTGCCAGCGGGGAAAAGTAATGCTGGTTCTCACTGCCTCCTGGAACCCTTTCAAATGCCCCAGACAATTAAGCCCTCTCTGCTTTCCTGCGGACTCTATCCTCAAAAGCGCCTTTTTTCACTTTCGGCGCACTCCGGTGGTAAAAAGACAAACGTCCAGCTTTTGCTGCCACAGCAAAGGTGCCAGCGGGGAAAAGTGATGCTGGTTCTCACTGCCTCCTGGAACTCTTTCAAATGCCACAGACAATTTGGCCCTCTCTGCTTTCCTGCGGACTCCATCCTCAAAAGCACCTGTTTTCGCTTTCGGCAGCCTCCGGAGCAAAAAAGACAAACGTCCAGCTTTTGCTGCCACAGCAAAGGTGCCAGCGGGGAAAAGTAATGCTGGTTCTCACTGCCTCCTGGAACCCTTTCAAATGCCACAGACAATTTGGCCCTCTCTGCTTTCCTGCGGACTCCATCCTCAAAAGCACCTGTTTTCGCTTTTGGCAACCTCCGGAGCAAAAAAGACAAACGTCCAGCTTTTGCTGCCACAGCAAAGGTGCCAGCGGGGAAAAGTAATGCTGGTTCTCACTGCCTCCTGGAACTCTTTCAAATGCCACAGACAATTTGGCCCTCTCTGCTTTCCTGCGGACTCCATCCTCAAAAGCACCTATTTTCGCTTTCGTCAGCCTCCGGAGCAAAAAAGACAAACGTCCAGCTTTTGCTGCCACAGCAAAGGTGCCAGCGGGGAAAAGTAATGCTGGTTCTCACTGCCTCCTGGAACCCTTTCAAATGCCCCAGACAATTAAGCCCTCTCTGCTTTCCTGCGGACTCTATCCTCAAAAGCGCCTTTTTTCACTTTCGGCGCACTCCGGTGGTAAAAAGACAAACGTCCAGCTTTTGCTGCCACAGCAAAGGTGCCAGCGGGGAAAAGTCATGCTGGTTCTCACTGCCTCCTGGAACTCTTTCAAATGCCACAGACAATTTGGCCCTCTCTGCTTTCCTGCGGACTCCATCCTCAAAAGCACCTGTTTTCGCTTTCGGCAACCTCATGAGCAAAAAAGACAAACGTCCAGCTTTTGCTGCCACAGCAAAGGTGCCAGCGGGGAAAAGTAATGCTGGTTCTCACTGCCTCCTGGAACCCTTTCAAATGCCCCTGACAATTTGGCCCTCTCTGCTTTCCTGCGGACTCCATCCTCAAAAGCACCTGTTTTCGCTTTCGGCAGCCTCCGGAGCAAAAAAGACAAACGTCCAGCTTTTGCTGCCACAGCAAAGGTGCCAGCGGGGAAAAGTAATGCTGGTTCTCACTGCCTCCTGGAACCCTTTCAAATGCCACAGACAATTTGGCCCTCTCTGCTTTCCTGCGGACTCCATCCTCAAAAGCACCTGTTTTCGCTTTCGGCAGCCTCCGGAGCAAAAAAGACAAACGTCCAGCTTTTGCTGCCACAGCAAAGGTGCCAGCGGGGAAAAGTAATGCTGGTTCTCACTGCCTCCTGGAACCCTTTCAAATGCCACAGACAATTTGGCCCTCTCTGCTTTCCTGCGGACTCCATCCTCAAAAGCACCTGTTTTCGCTTTCGGCAGCCTCCGGAGCAAAAAAGACAAACGTCCAGCTTTTGCTGCCACAGCAAAGGTGCCAGCGGGGAAAAGTAATGCTGGTTCTCACTGCCTCCTGGAACCCTTTCAAATGCCACAGACAATTTGGCCCTCTCTGCTTTCCTGCGGACTCCATCCTCAAAAGCACCTGTTTTCCCTTTCGGCAGCCTCCGGAGCAAAAAAGACAAACGTCCAGCTTTTGCTGCCACAGCAAAGGTGCCAGCGGGGAAAAGTAATGCTGGTTCTCACTGCCTCCTGGAACTCTTTCAAATGCCACAAACAATTTGGCCCTCTCTGCTTTCCTGCGGACTCCATCCTCAAAAGCACCTGTTTTCGCTTTCGGCAGCCTCCGGAGCAAAAAAGACAAACGTCCAGCTTTTGCTGCCACAGCAAAGGTGCCAGCGGGGAAAAGTAATGCTGGTTCTCACTGCCTCCTGGAACTCTTTCAAATGCCACAGACAATTTGGCCCTCTCTGCTTTCCTGCGGACTCCATCCTCAAAAGCACCTATTTTCGCTTTCGGCAGCCTCCGGAGCAAAAAAGACAAACGTCCAGCTTTTGCTGCCACAGCAAAGGTGCCAGCGGGGAAAAGTAATGCTGTTTCTCACTGCCTCCTGGAACCCTTTCAAATGCCCCAGACAATTTGGCCCTCTCTGCTTTCCTGCGGACTCCATCCTCAAAAGCACCTGTTTTCGCTTTCGGCAGCCTCCGGAGCAAAAAAGACAAACGTCCAGCTTTTGCTGCCACAGCAAAGGTGCCAGCGGGGAAAAGTAATGCTGGTTCTCACTGCCTCCTGGAACCCTTTCAAATGCCCCAGACAATTAAGCCCTCTCTGCTTTCCTGCGGACTCTATCCTCAAAAGCGCCTTTTTTCACTTTCGGCGCACTCCGGTGGTAAAAAGACAAACGTCCAGCTTTTGCTGCCACAGCAAAGGTGCCAGCGGGGAAAAGTGATGCTGGTTCTCACTGCCTCCTGGAACTCTTTCAAATGCCACAGACAATTTGGCCCTCTCTGCTTTCCTGCGGACTCCATCCTCAAAAGCACCTGTTTTCTCTTTCGGCAGCCTCCGGAGCAAAAAAGACAAACGTCCAGCTTTTGCTGCCACAGCAAAGGTGCCAACGGGGAAAAGTAATGCTGGTTCTCACTGCCTCCTGGAACCCTTTCAAATGCCACAGACAATTTGGCCCTCTCTGCTTTCCTGCGGACTCCATCCTCAAAAGCACCTGTTTTCGCTTTCGGCAGCCTCCGGAGCAAAAAAGACAAACGTCCAGCTTTTGCTGCCACAGCAAAGGTGCCAGCGGGGAAAAGTAATGCTGGTTCTCACTGCCTCCTGGAACCCTTTCAAATGCCACAGACAATTTGGCCCTCTCTGCTTTCCTGCGGACTCCATCCTCAAAAGCACCTATTTTTGCTTTCGGCGCCCTCCGGAGCAAAAAAGACAAACGTCCAGCTTTTGCTGCCACAGCAAAGGTGCCAGCAGGGAAAAGTAATGCTGGTTCTCACTGCCTCCTGGAACTCTTTCAAATGCCACAGACAATTTGGCCCTCTCTGCTTTCCTGCGGACTCCATCCTCAAAAGCACCTGTTTTCGCTTTCGGCAGCCTCCGGAGCAAAAAAGACAAACGTCCAGCTTTTGCTGCCACAGCAAAGGTGCCAGCGGGGAAAAGTAATGCTGGTTCTCACTGCCTCCTGGAACCTCTTCAAATGCCCCAGACAATTTGGCCCTCTCTGCTTTCCTGCGGACTCCATCCTCAAAAGCACCTGTTTTCGCTTTCGGCAGCCTCCGGAGCAAAAAGACAAACGTCCAGCTTTTGCTGCCACAGCAAAGGTGCCAGCGGGGAAAAGTAATGCTGGTTCTCACTGCCTCCTGGAACCTCTTCAAATGCCCCAGACAATTTGGCCCTCTCTGCTTTCCTGCGGACTCCATCCTCAAAAGCACCTGTTTTCGCTTTCGGCAGCCTCCGGAGCAAAAAAGACAAACGTCCAGCTTTTGCTGCCACAGCAAAGGTGCCAGCGGGTAAAAGTGATGCTGGTCCTCACTGCCTCCTGGAACCCCTTCAAATGCCTCAGACAATTTGGCCCTCTCTGCTTTCCTGCGGACTCCATCCTCAAAAGCACCTGTTTTCGCTTTCGGCAGTTTCCGGAGCAAAAAAGACAAACGTCCAGCTTTTGCTGCCACAGCAAAGGTGCCAGCGGAGAAAAGTAATGCTGGTTCTCACTGCCTCCTGGAACTCTTTCAAATGCCACAGACAATTTGGCCCTCTCTGCTTTCCTGTGGACTCCATCCTCAAAAGCATCTGTTTTCGCTTTCGGCAGCCTCCGGAGCAAAAAAGACAAACGTCCAGCTTTTGCTGCCACAGCAAAGGTGCCAGCGGGTAAAAGTGATGCTGGTCCTCACTGCCTCCTGGAACCCCTTCAAATGCCTCAGACAATTTGGCCCTCTCTGCTTTCCTGCGGACTCCATCCTCAAAAGCACCTGTTTTCGCTTTCGGCAGTTTCCGGAGCAAAAAAGACAAACGTCCAGCTTTTGCTGCCACAGCAAAGGTGCCAGCGGAGAAAAGTAATGCTGGTTCTCACTGCCTCCTGGAACTCTTTCAAATGCCACAGACAATTTGGCCCTCTCTGCTTTCCTGTGGACTCCATCCTCAAAAGCATCTGTTTTCGCTTTCGGCAGCCTCCGCAGCAAAAAAGACAAACGTCCAGCTTTTGCTGCCACAGCAAAGGTGCCAGCGGGGAAAAGTGATGCTGGTTCTCACTGCCTCCTGGAACCTCTTCAAATGCCCCAGACAATTTGGCCCTCTCTGCTTTCCTGCGGACTCCATCCTCAAAAGCACCTGTTTTCGCTTTCGGCAGCCTCCGGAGCAAAAAAGACAAACGTCCAGCTTTTGCTGCCACAGCAAAGGTGCCAGCGGGTAAATGTGATGCTGGTCCTCACTGCCTCCTGGAACCCCTTCAAATGCCCCTGACAATTTCGCCCTCTCTGCTTTCCTGCGGACTCCATCCTCAAAAGCACCTGTTTTCGCTTTCGGCAACTTCCGCAGCTAAAAAGACAAACGTCCAGCTTTTGCTGCCACAGCAAAGGTGCCAGCGGGGAAAAGTGATGCTGGATCTCACTGCCTCCTGGAACCCCTTCAAATGCCATAGACAATTTGGCCCTCTCTGCTTTCCTGCGGACTCCATCCTCAAAAGCACCTGTTTTCGCTTTCGGCATCCTCCGGAGCAAAAAAGACAAACGTCCAGCTTTTGCTGCCACAGCAAAAGTGCCAGCGGGGAAAAGTAATGCTGGTTCTCACTGCCTCCTGGAACTCTTTCAAATGCCACAGACAATTTGGCCCTCTCTGCTTTCCTGCGGACTCTGTCCTCAAAAGCACCTGTTTTCGCTTTCGGCAGCCTCAGGAGCAAAAAAGACAAACGTCCAGCTTTTGCTGCCACAGCAAAGGTGCCAGCGGGGAAAAGTGATGCTGGTCCTCACTGCCTCCTAGAACCCCTTCAAATGCCCCAGACAATTTGGCCCTCTCTGCTTTCCTGCGGACTCCATCCTCAAAAGCGCCTGTTTTCGCTTTCGGCAACCTCCGGTGGTAAAAAGACAAACGTCCAGCTTTTGCTGCCACAGCAAAGGTGCCAGCGGGTAAAAGTGATGCTGGTCCTCATTGCCTCCTTGAACCTCTTCAAATGCCATAGACAATTTGGCCCTCTCTGCTTTCCTGCGGACTCCATCCTCAAAAGCACCTGTTTTCGCTTTCGGCAACGTTAGGAGCAAAAAAGACAAACGTCCAGGTTTTGCTGCCACAGCAAAGGTGCCAGCGGGGAAAAGTGATGCTGGTCCTCACTGCCTCCTGGAACCCCTTCAAATGCCCCAGACAATTTGGCCCTCTCTGCTTTCCTGCGGACTCCATCCTCAAAAGCACCTGTTTTCGCTTTCGGCAGTTTCCGGAGCAAAAAAGACAAACGTCCAGCTTTTGCTGCCACAGCAAAGGTGCCAGCGGAGAAAAGTAATGCTTGTTCTCACTGCCTCCTGGAACTCTTTCAAATGCCACAGACAATTTGGCCCTCTCTGCTTTCCTGTGGACTCCATCCTCAAAAGCACCTGTTTTCGCTTTCGGCAGCCTCCGGAGCAAAAAAGACAAACGTCCAGCTTTTGCTGCCACAGCAAAGATGCCAGCGGAGAAAAGTAATGCTGGTTCTCACTGCCTCCTGGAACTCTTTCAAATGCCACAGAAATCTTGGCCCTCTCTGCTTTACTGCGGACTCCATCCTCAAAAGCACCTTTTTTCACTTTTGGCGCCCTCCGGTGGTAAAAAGACAAACGTCCAGCTTTTGCTGCCACAGCAAAGGTGCCAGCGGGGAAAAGTAATGCTGGTTCTCACTGCCTCCTGGAACCTCTTCAAATGCCACAGACAATTTGGCCCTCTCTGCTTTCCTGCGGACTCCATCCTCAAAAGCACCTGTTTTCACTTTCGGCATCCTCCGGAGCAAAAAAGAGAAACGTCCAGCTTTTGCTGCCACAGCAAAGGTGCCAGCGGGGAAAAGTGATGCTGGTCCTCACTGCCTCCTAGAACCCCTTAAAATGCCCCAGACAATTTGGCCCTCTCTGCTTTCCTGCGGACTCCATCCTCAAAAGCGCCTGTTTTCGCTTTCGGCAACCTCCGGTGGTAAAAAGACAAACGTCCAGCTTTTGCTGCCACAGCAAAGGTGCCAGCGGGGAAAAGTAATGCTGGGTCTCACTGCCTCCTGGAACCTCTTCAAATGCCCCAGACAATTTGGCCCTCTCTGCTTTCCTGTGGACTCCATCCTCAAAAGCACCTGTTTTCGCTTTCGGCAACCTCAGGAGCAAAAAAGACAAACGTCCAGCTTTTGCTGCCACAGCAAAGGTGCCAGCGGGGAAAAGTAATGCCGGTTCTCACTGCCTCCTGGAACCTCTTCAAATGCATCAGACAATTTGGCCCTCTCTGCTTTCCTGCGGACTCCATCCTCAAAAGCACCTTTTTTCGCTTTCGGCAACGTCAGGAGCAAAAAAGACAAACGTCCAGCGTTTGCTGCCACAACAAAGGTGCCAGCGGGGAAAAGTAATGCTGGTTCTCACTGTCTCCTGGAACCTCTTCAAATGCCCCAGACAATTTGGCCCTTTCTGCTTTCCTGCGGACTCCATCCTCAAAAGCACCCGTTTTCGCTTTCGGCAACCTCAGGAGCAAAAAAGACAAACGTCCAGCTTTTGCTGCCACAGCAAAGGTGCCAGCGGGGAAAAGTGATGCTGGTTCTCACTGCCTCCTGGAACCTCTTCAAATGCCACAGACAATTTGGCCCTCTCTGCTTTCCTGCGGACTCCATCCTCAAAAGCACCTTTTTTCGCTTTCGGCAACCTCAGGAGCAAAAAAGACAAACGTCCAGCTTTTCCTGCCACAGCAAAGGTGCCAGCGGGGAAAAGTGATGCTGGTCCTCACTGCCTCCTAGAACCCCTTCAAATGCCACAGACAATTTGGTCCTCTCTGCTTTCCTGCGGACTTTATCCTCAAAAGCGCCTGTTTTCGCTTTCGGCATCCTCGGTGGTAAAAAGACAAACGTCCAGCTTTTGCTGCCACAGCAAAGGTGCCAGCGGGGAAAAGTGATGCTGGTCCTCATTGCCTCCTTTAACCTCTTCAAATGCCACAGACAATTTGGCCCTCTCTGCTTTCCTGCGGACTCCATCCTCAAAAGCACCTGTTTTCGCTTTCGGCAGCCTCCGGAGCAAAAAAGACAAACGTCCAGCTTTTGCTGCCACAGCAAAGGTGCCAGCGGGGAAAAGTGATGCTGGTCCTCACTGCCTCCTGGAACCCCTTCAAATGCCCCAGACAATTTGGCCCTCTCTGCTTTCCTGCGGACTCCATCCTCAAAAGCGCCTGTTTTCGCTTTCGGCAACCTCCGGTGGTAAAAAGACAAACGTCCAGCTTTTGCTGCCACAGCAAAGGTGCCAGCGGGGAAAAGTGATGCTGGTCCTCATTTCCTCCTGGAACCCCTTAAAATGCCATAGACAATTTGGCCCTCTCTGCTTTCCTGCGGACTCCATCCTCAAAAGCACCTGTTTTCGCTTTCGGCAACGTCAGGAGCAAAAAAGACAAACGTCCAGGTTTTGCTGCCACAGCAAAGGTGCCAGCGGGGAAAAGTGATGCTGGTCCTCACTGCCTCCTGGAACCCCTTCAAATGCCCCAGACAATTTGGCCCTCTCTGCTTTCCTGCGGACTCCATCCTCAAAAGCACCTGTTTTCGCTTTCGGCAGTTTCCGGAGCAAAAAAGACAAACGTCCAGCTTTTGCTGCCACAGCAAAGGTGCCAGCGGAGAAAAGTAATGCTTGTTCTCACTGCCTCCTGGAACTCTTTCAAATGCCACAGACAATTTGGCCCTCTCTGCTTTCCTGTGGACTCCATCCTCAAAAGCGCCTGTTTTCGCTTTCGGCATCCTCCGGAGCAAAAAAGACAAACGTCCAGCTTTTGCTGCCACAGCAAAGGTGCCAGCGGGGAAAAGTGATGCTGGTCCTCACTGCCTCCTAGAACCCCTTAAAATGCCCCAGACAATTTGGCCCTCTCTGTTTTCCTGCGGACTCCATCCTCAAAAGCGCCTGTTTTCGCTTTCGGCAACCTCCGGTGGTAAAAAGACAAACGTCCAGCTTTTGCTGCCACAGCAAAGGTGCCAGCGGGGAAAAGTGATGCTGGTCCTCATTGCCTCCTTGAACCTCTTCAAATGCCATAGACAATTTGGCCCTCTCTGCTTTCCTGCGGACTCCATCCTCAAAAGCACCTGTTTTCGCTTTCGGCAACGTCAGGAGCAAAAAAGACAAACGTCCAGCTTTTGCTGCCACAGCAAAGGTGCCAGCGGGGAAAAGTGATGCTGGTCCTCACTGCCTCCTGGAACCCCTTCAAATGCCCCAGACAATTTGGCCCTCTCTGCTTTCCTGCGGACTCCATCCTCAAAAGCACCTGTTTTCGCTTTCGGCAGTTTCCGGAGCAAAAAAGACAAACGTCCAGCTTTTGCTGCCACAGCAAAGGTGCCAGCGGAGAAAAGTAATGCTTGTTCTCACTGCCTCCTGGAACTCTTTCAAATGCCACAGACAATTTGGCCCTCTCTGCTTTCCTGTGGACTCCATCCTCAAAAGCACCTGTTTTCGTTTTCGGCAGCCTCCGGAGCAAAAAAGACAAACGTCCAGCTTTTGCTGCCACAGCAAAGATGCCAGCGGAGAAAAGTAATGCTGGTTCTCACTGCCTCCTGGAACTCTTTCAAATGCCACAGACAACTTGGCCCTCTCTGCTTTACTGCGGACTCTATCCTCAAAAGCACCTTTTTTCACTTTCGGCGCCCTCCGGTGGTAAAAAGACAAACGTCCAGCTTTTGCTGCCACAGCAAAGGTGCCAGCGGGGAAAAGTGATGCTGGTTCTCACTGCCTCCTGGAACCTCTTCAAATGCCACAGACAATTTAGCCCTCTCTGCTTTCCTGCGGACTCCATCCTCAAAAGCGCCTGTTTTCACTTTCGGCATCCTCCGGAGCAAAAAAGACAAACGTCCAGCTTTTGCTGCCACAGCAAAGGTGCCAGCGGGGAAAAGTGATGCTGGTCCTCACTGCCTCCTAGAACCCCTTCAAATGCCACAGACAATTTGGTCCTCTCTGCTTTCCTGCGGACTCCATCCTCAAAAGCGCCTGTTTTCGCTTTCGGCATCCTCGGTGGTAAAAAGACAAACGTCCAGCTTTTGCTGCCACAGCAAAGGTGCCAGCGGGGAAAAGTGATGCTGGTCCTCATTGCCTCCTTGAACCTCTTCAAATGCCACAGACAATTTGGCCCTCTCTGCTTTCCTGCGGACTCCATCCTCAAAAGCACCTGTTTTCGCTTTCGGCAGCCTCCGGAGCAAAAAAGACAAACGTCCAGCTCTTGCTGCCACAGCAAAGGTGCCAGCGGGGAAAAGTGATGCTGGTCCTCACTGCCTCCTGGAACCCCTTCAAATGCCCCAGACAATTTGGCCCTCTCTGCTTTCCAGCGGACTCCATCCTCAAAAGCGCCTGTTTTTGCTTTCGGCAACCTCCGGTGGTAAAAAGACAAACGTCCAGCTTTTGCTGCCACAGCAAAGGTGCCAGCGGGGAAAAGTGATGCTGGTCCTCATTTCCTCCTGGAACCCCTTAAAATGCCATAGACAATTTGGCCCTCTCTGCTTTCCTGCGGACTCCATCCTCAAAAGCATTTTTTTTCGCTTTCGGCAACGTCAGGAGCAAAAAAGACAAACGTCCAGGTTTTGCTGCCACAGCAAAGGTGCCAGCGGGGAAAAGTGATGCTGGTCCTCACTGCCTCCTGGAACCCCTTCAAATGCCCCAGACAATTTGGCCCTCTCTGCTTTCCTGCGGACTCCATCCTCAAAAGCACCTGTTTTCGCTTTCGGCAGTTTCCGGAGCAAAAAAGACAAACGTCCAGCTTTTGCTGCCACAGCAAAGGTGCCAGCGGAGAAAAGTAATGCTTGTTCTCACTGCCTCCTGGAACTCTTTCAAATGCCACAGACAATTTGGCCCTCTCTGCTTTCCTGCGGACTCCATCCTCAAAAGCACCTGTTTTCGCTTTCGGCAGTTTCCGGAGCAAAAAAGACAAACGTCCAGCTTTTGCTGCCACAGCAAAGGTGCCAGCGGAGAAAAGTAATGCTTGTTCTCACTGCCTCCTGGAACTCTTTCAAATGCCACAGACAATTTGGCCCTCTCTGCTTTCCTGTGGACTCCATCCTCAAAAGCACCTGTTTTCGTTTTCGGCAGCCTCCGGAGCAAAAAAGACAAACGTCCAGCTTTTGCTGCCACAGCAAAGATGCCAGCGGAGAAAAGTAATGCTGGTTCTCACTGCCTACTGGAACTCTTTCAAATGCCACAGACAACTTGGCCCTCTCTGCTTTCCTGCGGACTCTATCCTCAAAAGCACCTTTTTTCACTTTTGGCGCCCTCCGGTGGTAAAAAGACAAACGTCCAGCTTTTGCTGCCACAGCAAAGGTGCCAGCGGGGAAAAGTGATGCTGGTTCTCACTGCCTCCTGGAACCTCTTCAAATGCCACAGACAATTTGGCCCTCTTTGCTTTCCTGCGGACTCCATCCTCAAAAGCGCCTGTTTTCACTTTCGGCATCCTCCGGAGCAAAAAAGACAAACGTCCAGCTTTTGCTGCCACAGCAAAGGTGCCAGCGGGGAAAAGTGATGCTGGTCCTCACTGCCTCCTAGAACCCCTTAAAATGCCCCATACAATTTGGCCCTCTCTGTTTTCCTGCGGACTCCATCCTCAAAAGCGCCTGTTTTCGCTTTCGGCAACCTCCGGTGGTAAAAAGACAAACGTCCAGCTTTTGCTGCCACAGCAAAGGTGCCAGCGGATAAAAGTGATGCTGGTCTACATTGCCTCCTTGAACCTCTTCAAATACCCCAGACAATTTGGCCCTCTCTGCTTTCCTGCGGACTCCATCCTCAAAAGCACCTGTTTTCGCTTTCGGCAACCTCAGGAGCAAAAAAGACAAACGTCCAGCTTTTGCTGCCACAGCAAAGGTGCCAGCGGGGAAAAGTAATGCTTGTTCTCACTGCCTCCTGGAACTCTTTCAAATGCCACAGACAATTTGGCCCTCTCTGCTTTACTGCGGAGTCTATCCTCAAAAGCACCTTTTTTCACTTTCGGCGCCCTCCGGTGGTAAAAAGACAAACGTCCAGCTTTTGCTGCCACAGCAAAGGTGCCAGCGGGGAAAAGTAATGCTGGTTCTCACTGCCTCCTGGAACCTCTTCAAATGCCCCACACAATTTGGCCCTCTCTGCTTTCCTGCGGACTCCATCCTCAAAAGCGCCTGTTTTCGCTTTCGGCAACCTCCGGTGGTAAAAAGACAAACGTCCAGCTTTTGCTGCCACAGCAAAGGTGCCAGCGGGGAAAAGTGATGCTGGTCCTCATTGCCTCCTTGAACCTCTTCAAATGCCATAGACAATTTGGCCCTCTCTGCTTTCCTGCGGACTCCATCCTCAAAAGCACCTGTTTTCGCTTTCGGCAGCCTCCGGAGCAAAAAAGACAAACATCCAGCTTTTGCTGCCACAGCAAAGGTGCCAGCGGGGAAAAGTGATGCTGGTCCTCACTGCCTCCTGGAACCCCTTCAAATGCCCCAGACAATTTGGCCCTCTCTGCTTTCCTGCGGACTCCATCCTCAAAAGCACCTGTTTTCGCTTTCGGCAGTTTCCGGAGCAAAAAAGACAAACGTCCAGCTTTTGCTGCCACAGCAAAGGTGCCAGCGGAGAAAAGTAATGCTTGTTCTCACTGCCTCCTGGAACTCTTTCAAATGCCACAGACAATTTGGCCCTCTCTGCTTTCCTGTGGACTCCATCCTCAAAAGCACCTGTTTTCGTTTTCGGCAGCCTCCGGAGCAAAAAAGACAAACGTCCAGCTTTTGCTGCCACAGCAAAGATGCCAGCGGAGAAAAGTAATGCTGGTTCTCACTGCCTCCTGGAACTCTTTCAAATGCCACAGACAACTTGGCCCTCTCTGCTTTACTGCGGACTCTATCCTCAAAAGCACCTTTTTTCACTTTTGGCGCCCTCCGGTGGTAAGAAGACAAACGTCCAGCTTTTGCTGCCACAGCAAAGGTGCCAGCGGGGAAAAGTGATGCTGGTTCTCACTGCCTCCTGGAACCTCTTCAAATGCCACAGACAATTTGGCCCTCTCTGCTTTCCTGCGGACTCCATCCTCAAAAGCACCTGTTTTCACTTTCGGCATCCTCCGGTGGTAAAAAGACAAACGTCCAGCTTTTGCTGCCACAGCAAAGGTGCCAGCGGGGAAAAGTGATGCTGGTCCTCACTGCCTCCTAGAACCCCTTAAAATGCCCCAGACAATTTGGCCCTCTCTGCTTTACTGCGGACTCCATCCACAAAAGCGCCTGTTTTCGCTTTCGGCAACCTCCGGTGGTAAAAAGACAAACGTCCAGCTTTTGCTGCCACAGCAAAGGTGCCAGCGGGGAAAAGTGATGCTGGTCCTCATTGCCTCCTTGAACCTCTTCAAATGCCCCAGACAATTTGGCCCTCTCTGCTTTCCTGCGGACTCCATCCTCAAAAGCACCTGTTTTCGCTTTCGGCAACCTCAGGAGCAAAAAAGACAAACGTCCAGCTTTTGCTGCCACAGCAAAGGTGCCAGCGGGGAAAAGTAATGCTTGTTCTCACTGCCTCCTGGAACTCTTTCAAATGCCACAGACAATTTGGCCCTCTCTGCTTTACTGCGGACTCTATCCTCAAAAGCACCTTTTTTCACTTTCGGCGCCCTCCGGTGGTAAAAAGACAAACGTCCAGCTTTTGCTGCCACAGCAAAGGTGCCAGCGGGGAAAAGTAATGCTGGTTCTCACTGCCTCCTGGAACCTCTTCAAATGCCCCAGACAATTTGGCCCTCTCTGCTTTCCTGTGGACTCCATCCTCAAAAGCACCTTTTTTCGCTTTCGGCAACGTCAGGAGCAAAAAAGACAAACGTCCAGCGTTTGCTGCCACAGCAAAGGTGCCAGCGGGGAAAAGTGATGCTGGTCCTCACTGCCTCCTGGAACCCCTTCAAATGCCCCAGACAATTTGGCCCTCTCTGCTTTCCTGCGGACTCCATCCTCAAAAGCACCTGTTTTCGCTTTCGGCAGCCTCCGGAGCAAAAAAGACAAACGTCCAGCTTTTGCTGCCACAGCAAAGATGCCAGCGGAGAAAAGTAATGCTGGTTCTCACTGCCTCCTGGAACCTCTTCAAATGCCCCAGACAATTTGGCCCTCTCTGCTTTCCTGCGGACTCCATCCTCAAAAGCGCCTGTTTTCGCTTTCGGCAACCTCCGGTGGTAAAAAGACAAACGTCCAGCTTTTGCTGCCACAGCAAAGGTGCCAGCGGATAAAAGTGATGCTGGTCTACATTGCCTCCTTGAACCTCTTCAAATGCCCCAGACAATTTGGCCCTCTCTGCTTTCCTGCGGACTCCATCCTCAAAAGCACCTGTTTTCGCTTTCGGCAACCTCAGGAGCAAAAAAGACAAACGTCCAGCTTTTGCTGCCACAGCAAAGGTGCCAGCGGGGAAAAGTAATGCTTGTTCTCACTGCCTCCTGGAACTCTTTCAAATGCCACAGACAATTTGGCCCTCTCTGCTTTACTGCGGACTCTATCCTCAAAAGCACCTTTTTTCACTTTCGGCGCCCTCCGGTGGTAAAAAGACAAACGTCCAGCTTTTGCTGCCACAGCAAAGGTGCCAGCGGGGAAAAGTAATGCTGGTTCTCACTGCCTCCTGGAACCTCTTCAAATGCCCCACACAATTTGGCCCTCTCTGCTTTCCTGCGGACTCCATCCTCAAAAGCGCCTGTTTTCGCTTTCGGCAACCTCCGGTGGTAAAAAGACAAACGTCCAGCTTTTGCTGCCACAGCAAAGGTGCCAGCGGGGAAAAGTGATGCTGGTCCTCATTGCCTCCTTGAACCTCTTCAAATGCCATAGACAATTTGGCCCTCTCTGCTTTCCTGCGGACTCCATCCTCAAAAGCACCTGTTTTCGCTTTCGGCAACGTCAGGAGCAAAAAAGACAAACGTCCAGCTTTTGCTGCCACAGCAAAGGTGCCAGCGGGGAAAAGTGATGCTGGTCCTCACTGCCTCCTGGAACCCCTTCAAATGCCCCAGACAATTTGGCCCTCTCTGCTTTCCTGCGGACTCCATCCTCAAAAGCACCTGTTTTCACTTTCGGCAGTTTCCGGAGCAAAAAAGACAAACGTCCAGCTTTTGCTGCCACAGCAAAGGTGCCAGCGGAGAAAAGTAATGCTTGTTCTCACTGCCTCCTGGAACTCTTTCAAATGCCACAGACAATTTGGCCCTCTCTGCTTTCCTGTGGACTCCATCCTCAAAAGCACCTGTTTTCGTTTTCGGCAGCCTCCGGAGCAAAAAAGACAAACGTCCAGCTTTTGCTGCCACAGCAAAGATGCCAGCGGAGAAAAGTAATGCTGGTTCTCACTGCCTCCTGGAACTCTTTCAAATGCCACAGACAACTTGGCCCTCTCTGCTTTACTGCGGACTCTATCCTCAAAAGCATTTTTTTTCACTTTTGGCGCCCTCCGGTGGTAAAAAGACAAACGTCCAGCTTTTGCTGCCACAGCAAAGGTGCCAGCGGGGAAAAGTGATGCTGGTTCTCACTGCCTCCTGGAACCTCTTCAAATGCCACAGACAATTTGGCCCTCTCTGCTTTCCTGCGGACTCCATCCTCAAAAGCACCTGTTTTCACTTTCGGCATCCTCCGGTGGTAAAAAGACAAACGTCCAGCTTTTGCTGCCACAGCAAAGGTGCCAGCGGATAAAAGTGATGCTGGTCCTCACTGCCTCCTAGAACCCCTTAAAATGCCCCAGACAATTTGGCCCTCTCTGCTTTACTGCGGACTCCATCCTCAAAAGCGCCTGTTTTCGCTTTCGGCAACCTCCGGTGGTAAAAAGACAAACGTCCAGCTTTTGCTGCCACAGCAAAGGTGCCAGCGGGGAAAAGTGATGCTGGTCCTCATTGCCTCCTTGAACCTCTTCAAATGCCACAGACAATTTGGCCCTCTCTGCTTTCCTGCGGACTCCATCCTCAAAAGCACCTGTTTTCGCTTTCGGCAACCTCAGGAGCAAAAAAGACAAACGTCCAGCTTTTGCTGCCACAGCAAAGGTGCCAGCGGGGAAAAGTAATGCTTGTTCTCACTGCCTCCTGGAACTCTTTCAAATGCCACAGACAATTTGGCCCTCTCTGCTTTACTGCGGACTCCATCCTCAAAAGCACCTTTTTTCACTTTCGGCGCCCTCCGGTGGTAAAAAGACAAACGTCCAGCTTTTGCTGCCACAGCAAAGGTGCCAGCGGGGAAAAGTAATGCTGGTTCTCACTGCCTCCTGGAACCTCTTCAAATGCCCCAGACAATTTGGCCCTCTCTGCTTTCCTGCGGACTCCATCCTCAAAAGCACCTTTTTTCGCTTTCGGCAACGTCAGGAGCAAAAAAGACAAATGTCCAGCGTTTGCTGCCACAGCAAAGGTGCCAGCGGGGAAAAGTGATGCTGGTCCTCACTGCCTCCTGGAACCCCTTCAAATGCCCCAGACAATTTGGCCCTCTCTGCTTTACTGCGGACTCTATCCTCAAAAGCACCTTTTTTCACTTTCGGCGCCCTCCGGTGGTAAAAAGACAAACGTCCAGCTTTTGCTGCCACAGCAAAGGTGCCAGCGGGGAAAAGTAATGCTGGTTCTCACTGCCTCCTGGAACCTCTTCAAATGCCCCAGACAATTTGGCCCTCTCTGCTTTCCTGCGGACTCCATCCTCAAAAGCACCTTTTTTCGCTTTCGGCAACGTCAGGAGCAAAAAAGACAAATGTCCAGCGTTTGCTGCCACAGCAAAGGTGCCAGCGGGGAAAAGTGATGCTGGTCCTCACTGCCTCCTGGAACCCCTTCAAATGCCCCAGACAATTTGGCCCTCTCTGCTTTCCTGCGGACTCCATCCTCAAAAGCACCTGTTTTCGCTTTCGGCAGTTTCCGGAGCAAAAAAGACAAACGTCCAGCTTTTGCTGCCACAGCAAAGATGCCAGCGGAGAAAAGTAATGCTGGTTCACACTGCCTCCTGGAACCTCTTCAAATGCCCCAGACAATTTGGCCCTCTCTGCTTTCCTGCGGACTCCATCCTCAAAAGCACCTGTTTTCGATTTCGGCAACGTCAGGAGCAAAAAAGACAAACGTCCAGCGTTTGCTGCCACAGCAAAGGTGCCAGCGGGGAAAAGTAATGCTGGTTCTCACTGTCTCCTGGAACCTCTTCAAATGCCCCAGACAATTTGGCCCTCTCTGCTTTCCTGCGGACTCCATCCTCAAAAGCACCTGTTTTCGCTTTCGGCAACCTCTGGAGCAAAAAAGACAAACGTCCAGCTTTTGCTGCCACAGCAAAGGTGCCAGCGGGTAAAAGTGATGCTGGTTCTCACTGCCTCCTGGAACCTCTTCAAATGCCACAGACAATTTGGCCCTCTCTGCTTTCCTGCGGACTCCATCCTCAAAAGCACCTGTTTTCGCTTTCGGCAACCTCAGGAGCAAAAAAGACAAACGTCCAGCTTTTGCTGCCACAGCAAAGGTGCCAGCGGGTAAAAGTGATGCTGGTCCTCACTGCCTCCTGGAACCCCTTCAAATGCCCCAGACAATTTGGCCCTCTCTGCTTTCCTGCGGACTCCATCCTCAAAAGCACCTGTTTTCGCTTTCGGCAGTTTCCGGAGCAAAAAAGACAAACGTCCAGCTTTTGCTGCCACAGCAAAGGTGCCAGCGGAGAAAAGTAATGCTTGTTCTCACTGCCTCCTGGAACCCCTTAAAATGCCACAGACAATTTGGCCCTCTCTGCTTTCCTGTGGACTCCATCCTCAAAAGCACCTGTTTTCGCTTTCGGCAACCTCCGCAGCAAAAAAGACAAACGTCCAGCTTTTGCTGCCACAGCAAAGGTGCCAGCGGGGAAAAGTAATGCTGGTTCTCACTGTCTCCTGGAACCTCTTCAAATGCCCCAGACAATTTGGCCCTTTCTGCTTTCCTGCGGACTCCATCCTCAAAAGCACCTGTTTTCGCTTTCGGCAACCTCAGGAGCAAAAAAGACAAACGTCCAGCTTTTGCTGCCACAGCAAAGGTGCCAGCGGGTAAAAGTGATGCTGGTTCTCATTGCCTCCTGGAACCTCTTCAAATGCCACAGACAATTTGGCCCTCTCTGCTTTCCTGCGGACTCCATCCTCAAAAGCACCTGTTTTCGCTTTCGGCAACCTCAGGAGCAAAAAAGACAAACGTCCAGCTTTTGCTGCCACAGCAAAGGTGCCAGCGGGGAAAAGTGATGCTGGTCCTCACTGCCTCCTGGAACCCCTTCAAATGCCCCAGACAATTTGGCCCTCTCTGCTTTCCTGCGGACTCCATCCTCAAAAGCACCTGTTTTCGCTTTCGGCAGTTTCCGGAGCAAAAAAGACAAACGTCCAGCTTTTGCTGCCACAGCAAAGGTGCCAGCGGAGAAAAGTAATGCTTGTTCTCACTGCCTCCTGGAACTCTTTCAAATGCCACAGACAATTTGGCCCTCTCTGCTTTCCTGTGGACTCCATCCTCAAAAGCACCTGTTTTCGTTTTCGGCAGCCTCCGGAGCAAAAAAGACAAACGTCCAGCTTTTGCTGCCACAGCAAAGATGCCAGCGGAGAAAAGTAATGCTGGTTCTCACTGCCTCCTGGAACTCTTTCAAATGCCACAGACAACTTGGCCCTCTCTGCTTTACTGCGGACTCTATCCTCAAAAGCACCTTTTTTCACTTTTGGCGCCCTCCGGTGGTAAAAAGACAAACGTCCAGCTTTTGCTGCCACAGCAAAGGTGCCAGCGGGGAAAAGTGATGCTGGTCCTCACTGCCTCCTAGAACCCCTTAAAATGCCCCAGACAATTTGGCCCTCTCTGTTTTCCTGCGGACTCCATCCTCAAAAGCGCCTGTTTTCGCTTTCGGCAACCTCCGGTGGTAAAAAGACAAACGTCCAGCTTTTGCTGCCACAGCAAAGGTGCCAGCGGATAAAAGTGATGCTGGTCTACATTGCCTCCTTGAACCTCTTCAAATGCCCCAGACAATTTGGCCCTCTCTGCTTTCCTGCGGACTCCATCCTCAAAAGCACCTGTTTTCGCTTTCGGCAACCTCAGGAGCAAAAAAGACAAACGTCCAGCTTTTGCTGCCACAGCAAAGGTGCCAGCGGGGAAAAGTAATGCTTGTTCTCACTGCCTCCTGGAACTCTTTCAAATGCCACAGACAATTTGGCCCTCTCTGCTTTACTGCGGACTCTATCCTCAAAAGCACCTTTTTTCACTTTCGGCGCCCTCCGGTGGTAAAAAGACAAACGTCCAGCTTTTGCTGCCACAGCAAAGGTGCCAGCGGGGAAAAGTAATGCTGGTTCTCACTGCCTCCTGGAACCTCTTCAAATGCCCCACACAATTTGGCCCTCTCTGCTTTCCTGCGGACTCCATCCTCAAAAGCGCCTGTTTTCGCTTTCGGCAACCTCCGGTGGTAAAAAGACAAACGTCCAGCTTTTGCTGCCACAGCAAAGGTGCCAGCGGGGAAAAGTGATGCTGGTCCTCATTGCCTCCTTGAACCTCTTCAAATGCCATAGACAATTTGGCCCTCTCTGCTTTCCTGCGGACTCCATCCTCAAAAGCACCTGTTTTCGCTTTCGGCAGCCTCCGGAGCAAAAAAGACAAACGTCCAGCTTTTGCTGCCACAGCAAAGGTGCCAGCGGGGAAAAGTGATGCTGGTCCTCACTGCCTCCTGGAACCCCTTCAAATGCCCCAGACAATTTGGCCCTCTCTGCTTTCCTGCGGACTCCATCCTCAAAAGCACCTGTTTTCGCTTTCGGCAGTTTCCGGAGCAAAAAAGACAAACGTCCAGCTTTTGCTGCCACAGCAAAGGTGCCAGCGGAGAAAAGTAATGCTTGTTCTCACTGCCTCCTGGAACTCTTTCAAATGCCACAGACAATTTGGCCCTCTCTGCTTTCCTGTGGACTCCATCCTCAAAAGCACCTGTTTTCGTTTTCGGCAGCCTCCGGAGCAAAAAAGACAAACGTCCAGCTTTTGCTGCCACAGCAAAGATGCCAGCGGAGAAAAGTAATGCTGGTTCTCACTGCCTCCTGGAACTCTTTCAAATGCCACAGACAACTTGGCCCTCTCTGCTTTACTGCGGACTCTATCCTCAAAAGCACCTTTTTTCACTTTTGGCGCCCTCCGGTGGTAAAAAGACAAACGTCCAGCTTTTGCTGCCACAGCAAAGGTGCCAGCGGGGAAAAGTGATGCTGGTTCTCACTGCCTCCTGGAACCTCTTCAAATGCCACAGACAATTTGGCCCTCTCTGCTTTCCTGCGGACTCCATCCTCAAAAGCACCTGTTTTCACTTTCGGCATCCTCCGGAGCAAAAAAGACAAACGTCCAGCTTTTGCTGCCACAGCAAAGGTGCCAGCGGGGAAAAGTGATGCTGGTCCTCACTGCTTCCTAGAACCCCTTAAAATGCCCCAGACAATTTGGCCCTCTCTGCTTTACTGCGGACTCCATCCTCAAAAGCGCCTGTTTTCGCTTTCGGCAACCTCCGGTGGTAAAAAGACAAACGTCCAGCTTTTGCTGCCACAGCAAAGGTACCAGCGGGGAAAAGTGATGCTGGTCCTCATTGCCTCCTTGAACCTCTTCAAATGCCCCAGACAATTTGGCCCTCTCTGCTTTCCTGCGGACTCCATCCTCAAAAGCACCTGTTTTCGCTTTCGGCAACCTCAGGAGCAAAAAAGACAAACGTCCAGCTTTTGCTGCCACAGCAAAGGTGCCAGCGGGGAAAAGTAATGCTTGTTCTCACTGCCTCCTGGAACTCTTTCAAATGCCACAGACAATTTGGCCCTCTCTGCTTTACTGCGGACTCTATCCTCAAAAGCACCCTTTTTCACTTTCGGCGCCCTCCGGTGGTAAAAAGACAAACGTCCAGCTTTTGCTGCCACAGCAAAGGTGCCAGCGGGGAAAAGTAATGCTGGTTCTCACTGCCTCCTAGAACCTCTTCAAATGCCCCAGACAATTTGGCCCTCTCTGCTTTCCTGCGGACTCCATCCTCAAAAGCACCTTTTTTCGCTTTCACCAACGTCAGGAGCAAAAAAGACAAACGTCCAGCGTTTGCTGCCACAGCAAAGGTACCAGCGGGGAAAAGTGATGCTGGTCCTCACTGCCTCCTGGAACCCCTTCAAATGCCCCAGACAATTTGGCCCTCTCTGCTTTCCTGCGGACTCCATCCTCAAAAGCACCTGTTTTCGCTTTCGGCAGTTTCCGGAGCAAAAAAGACAAACGTCCAGCTTTTGCTGCCACAGCAAAGATGCCAGCGGAGAAAAGTAATGCTGGTTCTCACTGCCTCCTGGAACCTCTTCAAATGCCCCAGACAATTTGGCCCTCTCTGCTTTCCTGCGGACTCCATCCTCAAAAGCACCTGTTTTCGCTTTCGGCAACGTCAGGAGCAAAAAAGACAAACGTCCAGCGTTTGCTGCCACAGCAAAGGTGCCAGCGGGGAAAAGTAATGCTGGTTCTCACTGTCTCCTGGAACCTCTTCAAATGCCCCAGACAATTTGGCCCTTTTTGCTTTCCTGCGGACTCCATCCTCAAAAGCACCCGTTTTCGCTTTCGGCAACCTCAGGAGCAAAAAAGACAAACGTCCAGCTTTTCCTGCCACAGCAAAGGTGCCAGCGGAGAAAAGTGATGCTGGTCCTCACTGCCTCCTTGAACCTCTTCAAATGCCCCAGACAATTTGGCCCTCTCTGCTTTCCTGCGGACTCCATCCTCAAAAGCACCTGTTTTCGCTTTCGGCAGCCTCCGGAGCAAAAAAGACAAACGTCCAGCTTTTGCTGCCACAGCAAAGGTGCCAGCGGGGAAAAGTGATGCTGGTTCTCACTGCCTCCTGGAAGCTCTTCAAATGCCCCAGACAATTTGGCCCTCTATGCTTTCCTGCGGACTCCATCCTTAAAAGCACCTGTTTTCGCTTTCGGCATCGTCAGGACCAAAAAAGACAAACGTCCAGCTTTTGCTGCCACAGCAAAGGTGCCAGCGGGGAAAAGTGATGCTGGTCCTCACTGCCTCCTGGAACCCCTTCAAATGCCCCAGACAATTTGGCCCTCTCTGCTTTCCTGCGGACTCCATCCTCAAAAGCACCTGTTTTCGCTTTCGGCAACCTCAGGAGCAAAAAAGACAAACGTCCAGCTTTTGCTGCCACAGCAAAGGTGCCAGCGGGGAAAAGTAATGCTTGTTCTCACTGCCTCCTGGAACCCCTTCAAATGCCCCTGACAATTTCGCCCTCTCTGCTTTACTGCGGACTCTATCCTCAAAAGCACCTTTTTTCACTTTCGGCGCCCTCCGGTGGTAAAAAGACAAACGTCCAGCTTTTGCTGCCACAGCAAAGGTGCCAGCGGGGAAAAGTGATGCTGGTCCTCATTGCCTCCTTGAACCTCTTCAAATGCCACAGACAATTTGGCCCTCTCTGCTTTCCTGCGGACTCCATCCTCAAAAGCATTTTTTTTCGCTTTCGGCGCTCTCTGGAGCAAAAAAGACAAACGTCCAGCTTTTGCTGCCACAGCAAAGGTGCCAGCGGGGAAAAGTGATGCTGGTTCTCACTGCCTCCTGGAACCTCTTCAAATGCCCCAGACAATTTGGCCCTCTCTGCTTTCCTGCGGACTCCATCCTCAAAAGCACCTGTTTTCGCTTTCGGCAACGTCAGGACCAAAAAAGACAAACGTCCAGCTTTTGCTGCCACAGCAAAGGTGCCAGCGGGGAAAAGTGATGCTGGTCCTCACTGCCTCCTGGAACCCCTTCAAATGCCCCAGACAATTTGGCCCTCTCTGCTTTCCTGCGGACTCCATCCTCAAAAGCACCTGTTTTCGCCTTCGGCAACCTCCGGAGCAAAAAAGACAAACGTCCAGCTTTTCCTGCCACAGCAAAGGTGCCAGCGGAGAAAAGTAATGCTGGTTCTCACTGCCTCCTGGAACCCCTTCAAATGCCCCTGACAATTTGGCCCTCTCTGCTTTCCTGCGGACTCCATCCTCAAAAGCGCCTGTTTTCGCTTTCGGCAACCTCCGGTGGTAAAAAGACAAACGTCCAGCTTTTGCTGCCACAGCAAAGGTGCCAGCGGAGAAAAGTAATGCTGGTTCTCACTGCCTCCTGGAACCCCTTCAAATGCCCCTGACAATTTGGCCCTCTCTGCTTTCCTGCGGACTCCATCCTCAAAAGCACCTGTCCTCGCTTTCGGCAACGTCAGGAGCAAAAAAGACAAACGTCCAGCTTTTGCTGCCACAGCAAAGGTGCCAGCGGGGAAAAGTGATGCTGGTTCTCACTGCCTCCTGGAACCTCTTCAAATGCCACAGACAATTTGGCCCTCTCTGCTTTCCTGCGGACTCCATCCTCAAAAGCACCTTTTTTCGCTTTCGGCAACCTCAGGAGCAAAAAGACAAACGTCCAGCTTTTGCTGCCACAGCAAAGGTGCCAGCGGGGAAAAGTGATGCTGGTCCTCACTGCCTACTAGAACCCCTTCAAATGCCACAGACAATTTGGTCCTCTCTGCTTTCCTGCGGACTCCATCCTCAAAAGTGCCTGTTTTCGCTTTCGGCAACCTCCGGTGGTAAAAAGACAAACGTCCAGCTTTTGCTGTCACAGCAAAGGTGCCAGCGGGGAAAAGTGATGCTGGTCCTCATTGCCTCCTTGAACCTCTTCAAATGCCACAGACAATTTGGCCCTCTCTGCTTTCCTGCGGACTCCATCCTCAAAAGCATTTTTTTCGCTTTCGGCGCTCTCTGGAGCAAAAAAGACAAACGTCCAGCTTTTGCTGCCACAGCAAAGGTGCCAGCGGGGAAAAGTGATGCTGGTTCTCACTGCCTCCTGGAACCTCTTCAAATGCCCCAGACAATTTGGCCCTCTCTGCTTTCCTGCGGACTCCATCCTCAAAAGCACCTGTTTTCGCTTTCGGCAACGTCAGGACCAAAAAAGACAAACGTCCAGCTTTTTGCTGCCACAGCAAAGGTGCCAGCGGGGAAAAGTGATGCTGGTCCTCACTGCCTCCTGGAACCCCTTCAAATGCCCCAGACAATTTGGCCCTCTCTGCTTTACTGCGGACTCTATCCTCAAAAGACCCTTTTTTCACTTTCGGCGCCCTCCGGTGGTAAAAAAGACAAACGTCCAGCTTTTGCTGCCACAGCAAAGGTGCCAGCGGGGAAAAGTAATGCTGGTTCTCACTGCCTCCTGGAACCCCTTCAAATGCCCCTGACAATTTGGCCCTCTCTGCTTTCCTGCGGACTCCATCCTCAAAAGCACCTGTCCTCGCTTTCGGCAACGTCAGGAGCAAAAAAGACAAACGTCCAGCTTTTGCTGCCACAGCAAAGGTGCCAGCGGGAAAAGTGATGCTGGTTCTCACTGCCTCCTGGAACCTCTTCAAATGCCAAAGACAATTTGGCCCTCTCTGCTTTCCTGCGGACTCCATCCTCAAAAGCACCTGTTTTCGCTTTCGGCAACCTCAGGAGCAAAAAAGACAAACGTCCAGCTTTTCCTGCCACAGCAAAGGTGCCAGCGGGGAAAAGTGATGCTGGTCCTCACTGCCTCCTAGAACCCCTTCAAATGCCACAGACAATTTGGTCCTCTCTGCTTTCCTGCGGACTCCATCCTCAAAAGCGCCTGTTTTCGCTTTCGGCAACCTCCGGTGGTAAAAAGACAAACGTCCAGCTTTTGCTGTCACAGCAAAGGTGCCAGCGGGGAAAAGTGATGCTGGTCCTCATTGCCTCCTTGAACCTCTTCAAATGCCACAGACAATTTGGCCCTCTCTGCTTTCCTGCGGACTCCATCCTCAAAAGCATTTTTTTTCGCTTTCGGCGCTCTCTGGAGCAAAAAAGACAAACGTCCAGCTTTTGCTGCCACAGCAAAGGTGCCAGCGGGGAAAAGTGATGCTGGTTCTCACTGCCTCCTGGAACCTCTTCAAATGCCCCAGACAATTTGGCCCTCTCTGCTTTCCTGCGGACTCCATCCTCAAAAGCACCTGTTTTCGCTTTCGGCAACGTCAGGACCAAAAAAGACAAACGTCCAGCTTTTGCTGCCACAGCAAAGGTGCCAGCGGGGAAAAGTGATGCTGGTCCTCACTGCCTCCTGGAACCCCTTCAAATGCCCCAGACAATTTGGCCCTCTCTGCTTTCCTGCGGACTCCATCCTCAAAAGCACCTGTTTTCGCCTTCGGCAACCTCCGGAGCAAAAAAGACAAACGTCCAGCTTTTCCTGCCACAGCAAAGGTGCCAGCGGAGAAAAGTAATGCTGGTTCTCACTGCCTCCTGGAACCCCTTCAAATGCCCCTGACAATTTGGCCCTCTCTGCTTTCCTGCGGACTCCATCCTCAAAAGCGCCTGTTTTCGCTTTCGGCAACCTCCGGTGGTAAAAAGACAAACGTCCAGCTTTTGCTGCCACAGCAAAGGTGCCAGCGGAGAAAAGTAATGCTGGTTCTCACTGCCTCCTGGAACCCCTTCAAATGCCCCTGACAATTTGGCCCTCTCTGCTTTCCTGCGGACTCCATCCTCAAAAGCACCTGTCCTCGCTTCGGCAACGTCAGGAGCAAAAAAGACAAACGTCCAGCTTTTGCTGCCACAGCAAAGGTGCCAGCGGGGAAAAGTGATGCTGGTTCTCACTGCCTCCTGGAACCTCTTCAAATGCCACAGACAATTTGGCCCTCTCTGCTTTCCTGCGGACTCCATCCTCAAAAGCACCTTTTTTCGCTTTCGGCAACCTCAGGAGCAAAAAAGACAAACGTCCAGCTTTTGCTGCCACAGCAAAGGTGCCAGCGGGGAAAAGTGATGCTGGTCCTCACTGCCTACTAGAACCCCTTCAAATGCCACAGACAATTTGGTCCTCTCTGCTTTCCTGCGGACTCCATCCTCAAAAGTGCCTGTTTTCGCTTTCGGCAACCTCCGGTGGTAAAAAGACAAACGTCCAGCTTTTGCTGTCACAGCAAAGGTGCCAGCGGGGAAAAGTGATGCTGGTCCTCATTGCCTCCTTGAACCTCTTCAAATGCCACAGACAATTTGGCCCTCTCTGCTTTCCTGCGGACTCCATCCTCAAAAGCATTTTTTTTCGCTTTCGGCGCTCTCTGGAGCAAAAAAGACAAACGTCCAGCTTTTGCTGCCACAGCAAAGGTGCCAGCGGGGAAAAGTGATGCTGGTTCTCACTGCCTCCTGGAACCTCTTCAAATGCCCCAGACAATTTGGCCCTCTCTGCTTTCCTGCGGACTCCATCCTCAAAAGCACCTGTTTTCGCTTTCGGCAACGTCAGGACCAAAAAAGACAAACGTCCAGCTTTTGCTGCCACAGCAAAGGTGCCAGCGGGGAAAAGTGATGCTGGTCCTCACTGCCTCCTGGAACCCCTTCAAATGCCCCAGACAATTTGGCCCTCTCTGCTTTCCTGTGGACTCCATCCTCAAAAGCACCTGTTTTCGCTTTCGGCAACCTCCGGAGCAAAAAAGACAAACGTCCAGCTTTTCCTGCCACAGCAAAGGTGCCAGCGGAGAAAAGTAATGCTGGTTCTCACTGCCTCCTGGAACCCCTTCAAATGCCCCTGACAATTTGGCCCTCTCTGCTTTCCTGCGGACTCCATCCTCAAAAGCACCTGTTTTCGCTTTCGGCAACCTCCGGTGGTAAAAAGACAAACGTCCAGCTTTTGCTGCCACAGCAAAGGTGCCAGCGGGGAAAAGTGATGCTGGTTCTCACTGCCTCCTGGAAGCTCTTCAAATGCCACAGACAATTTGGCCCTCTCTGCTTTCCTGCGGACTCCATCCTCAAAAGCACCTGTCCTCGCTTTCGGCAACGTCAGGAGCAAAAAAGACAAACGTCCAGCTTTTGCTGCCACAGCAAAGGTGCCAGCGGGTAAAAGTGATGCTGGTCCTCACTGCCTCCTGGAACCCCTTCAAATGCCCCAGACAATTTGGCCCTCTCTGCTTTCCTGCGGACTCCATCCTCAAAAGCGCCTGTTTTCGCTTTCGGCAGCCTCCAGAGCAAAAAAGACAAACGTCCAGCTTTTGCTGCCACTGCAAAGGTGCCAGCGGGGGAAAAGTGATGTTGGTTCTCACTGCCTCCTGGAACCCCTTCAAATGCCCCAGACAATTTGGCCCTCTCTGCTTTCCTGCGGACTCCATCCTCAAAAGCGCCTGTTTTCGCTTTCGGCAACCTCCGGTGGTAAAAAGACAAACGTCCAGCTTTTGCTGCCACAGCAAAGGTGCCAGCGGGGAAAAGTGATGCTGGTCCTCATTTCCTCCTGGAACCCCTTAAAATGCCATAGACAATTTGGCCCTCTCTGCTTTCCTGCGGACTCCATCCTCAAAAGCATTTTTTTCGCTTTCGGCAACCTCAGGAGCAAAAAAGACAAACGTCCAGCTTTTGCTGCCACAGCAAAGGTGCCAGCGGGAAAAGTGGATGCTGGTTCTCACTGCCTCCTGGAAGCTCTTCAAATGCCACAGACAATTTGGCCCTCTCTGCTTTCCTGCGGACTCCATCCTCAAAAGCACCTGTTTTCGCTTTCGGCAACGTCAGGAGCAAAAAAAGACAAACGTCCAGCTTTTCCTGCCACAGCAAAGGTGCCAGCGGAGAAAAGTAATGCTGGTTCTCACTGCCTCCTGGAACCTCTTCAAATGCCCCTGACAATTTGGCCCTCTCTGCTTTCCTGCGGACTCCATCCTCAAAAGCACCTGTCCTCGCTTTCGGCAACGTCAGGAGCAAAAAAGACAAACGTCCAGCTTTTGCTGCCACAGCAAAGGTGCCAGCGGGTAAAAGTGATGCTGGTCCTCACTGCCTCCTGGAACCCCTTCAAATGCCCCAGACAATTTGGCCCTCTCTGCTTTCCTGCGGACTCCATCCTCAAAAAGCGCCTGTTTTCGCTTTCGGCAGCCTCCAGAGCAAAAAAGACAAACGTCCAGCTTTTGCTGCCACTGCAAAGGTGCCAGCGGGGAAAAGTGATGTTGGTTCTCACTGCCTCCTGGAACCCCTTCAAATGCCCCAGACAATTTGGCCCTCTCTGCTTTCCTGCGGACTCCATCCTCAAAAGCGCCTGTTTTCGCTTTCGGCAACCTCCGGTGGTAAAAAGACAAACGTCCAGCTTTTGCTGCCACAGCAAAGGTGCCAGCGGGGAAAAGTGATGCTGGTCCTCATTTCCTCCTGGAACCCTTAAAATGCCATAGACAATTTGGCCCTCTCTGCTTTCCTGCGGACTCCATCCTCAAAAGCATTTTTTTTCGCTTTCGGCAACCTCAGGAGCAAAAAAGACAAACGTCCAGCTTTTGCTGCCACAGCAAAGGTGCCAGCGGGGAAAAGTGATGCTGGTTCTCACTGCCTCCTGGAAGCTCTTCAAATGCCACAGACAATTTGGCCCTCTCTGCTTTCCTGCGGACTCCATCCTCAAAAGCACCTGTTTTCGCTTTCGGCAACGTCAGGAGCAAAAAAGACAAACGTCCAGCTTTTCCTGCCACAGCAAAGGTGCCAGCGGAGAAAAGTAATGCTGGTTCTCACTGCCTCCTGGAACCTCTTCAAATGCCCCTGACAATTTGGCCCTCTCTGCTTTCCTGCGGACTCCATCCTCAAAAGCACCTGTCCTCGCTTTCGGCAACGTCAGGAGCAAAAAAGACAAACGTCCAGCTTTTGCTGCCACAGCAAAGGTGCCAGCGGGTAAAAGTGATGCTGGTCCTCACTGCCTCCTGGAACCCCTTCAAATGCCACAGACAATTTGGCCCTCTCTGCTTTCCTGCGGACTCCATCCTCAAAAGCGCCTGTTTTCGCTTTCGGCAGCCTCCGGAGCAAAAAAGACAAACGTCCAGCTTTTGCTGCCACTGCAAAGGTGCCAGCGGGGAAAAGTGATGTTGGTTCTCACTGCCTCCTGGAACCCCTTCAAATGCCCCAGACAATTTGGCCCTCTCTGCTTTCCTGCGGACTCCATCCTCAAAAGCGCCTGTTTTCGCTTTCGGCAACCTCCGGTGGTAAAAAGACAAACGTCCAGCTTTTGCTGCCACAGCAAAGGTGCCAGCGGGGAAAAGTGATGCTGGTCCTCATTTCCTCCTGGAACCCCTTAAAATGCCATAGACAATTTGGCCCTCTCTGCTTTCCTGCGGACTCCATCCTCAAAAGCATTTTTTTTCGCTTTCGGCAACGTCAGGAGCAAAAAAGACAAACGTCCAGGTTTTGCTGCCACAGCAAAGGTGCCAGCGGGGAAAGTGATGCTGGTCCTCACTGCCTCCTGGAACCCCTTCAAATGCCCCAGACAATTTGGCCCTCTCTGCTTTCCTGCGGACTCCATCCTCAAAAGCACCTGTTTTCGCTTTCGGCAGTTTCCGGAGCAAAAAGACAAACGTCCAGCTTTTGCTGCCACAGCAAAGGTGCCAGCGGAGAAAAGTAATGCTTGTTCTCACTGCCTGCTGGAACCTCTTCAAATGCCACAGACAATTTGGTCCTCTCTGCTTTCCTGCGGACTCCATCCTCAAAAGCGCCTGTTTTCGCTTTCGGCAACCTCCGGTGGTAAAAAGACAAACGTCCAGCTTTTGCTGCCACAGCAAAGGTGCCAGCGGGGAAAAGTGATGCTGGTCCTCATTGCCTCCTTGAACCTCTTCAAATGCCACAGACAATTTGGCCCTCTCTGCTTTCCTGCGGACTCCATCCTCAAAAGCACCTGTTTTCGCTTTCGGCAGCCTCCGGAGCAAAAAAGACAAACGTCCAGCTTTTGCTGCCACAGCAAAGGTGCCAGCGGGGAAAAGTGATGCTGGTCCTCACTGCCTCCTGGAACCCCTTCAAATGCCCCAGACAATTTGGCCCTCTCTGCTTTCCTGCGGACTCCATCCTCAAAAGCGCCTGTTTTCGCTTTCGGCAACCTCCGGTGGTAAAAAGACAAACGTCCAGCTTTTGCTGCCACAGCAAAGGTGCCAGCGGGGAAAAGTGATGCTGGTCCTCATTGCCTCCTTGAACCCCTTAAAATGCCATAGACAATTTGGCCCTCTCTGCTTTCCTGCGGACTCCATCCTCAAAAGCATTTTTTTTTGCTTTCGGCGCTCTCTGGAGCAAAAAAGACAAACGTCCAGCTTTTGCTGCCACAGCAAAGGTGCCAGCGGGGAAAAGTGATGCTGGTTCTCACTGCCTCCTGGAACCTCTTCAAATGCCCCAGACAATTTGGCCCTCTCTGCTTTCCTGCGGACTCCATCCTCAAAAGCACCTGTTTTCGCTTTCGGCAACCTCCGGAGCAAAAAAGACAAACGTCCAGCTTTTCCTGCCACAGCAAAGGTGCCAGCGGAGAAAAGTAATGCTGGTTCTCACTGCCTCCTGGAACCCCTTCAAATGCCCCTGACAATTTGGCCCTCTCTGCTTTCCTGCGGACTCCATCCTCAAAAGCGCCTGTTTTCGCTTTCGGCAACCTCCGGTGGTAAAAAGACAAACGTCCAGCTTTTGCTGCCACAGCAAAGGTGCCAGCGGGGAAAAGTGATGCTGGTTCTCACTGCCTCCTGGAAGCTCTTCAAATGCCACAGACAATTTGGCCCTCTCTGCTTTCCTGCGGACTCCATCCTCAAAAGCACCTGTCCTCGCTTTCGGCAACGTCAGGAGCAAAAAAGACAAACGTCCAGCTTTTGCTGCCACAGCAAAGGTGCCAGCGGGTAAAAGTGATGCTGGTCCTCACTGCCTCCTGGAACCCCTTCAAATGCCACAGACAATTTGGCCCTCTCTGCTTTCCTGCGGACTCCATCCTCAAAAGCGCCTGTTTTCGCTTTCGGCAGCCTCCGGAGCAAAAAAGACAAACGTCCAGCTTTTGCTGCCACTGCAAAGGTGCCAGCGGGGAAAAGTGATGTTGGTTCTCACTGCCTCCTGGAACCCCTTCAAATGCCCCAGACAATTTGGCCCTCTCTGCTTTCCTGCGGACTCCATCCTCAAAAGCGCCTGTTTTCGCTTTCGGCAACCTCCGGTGGTAAAAAGACAAACGTCCAGCTTTTGCTGCCACAGCAAAGGTGCCAGCGGGGAAAAGTAATGCTGGTCCTCATTTCCTCCTGGAACCCCTTAAAATGCCATAGACAATTTGGCCCTCTCTGCTTTCCTGCGGACTCCATCCTCAAAAGCATTTTTTTTCGCTTTCGGCAACCTCAGGAGCAAAAAAGACAAACGTCCAGCTTTTGCTGCCACAGCAAAGGTGCCAGCGGGGAAAAGTGATGCTGGTTGTCACTGCCTCCTGGAACCCCTTCAAATGCCCCAGACAATTTGGCCCTCTCTGCTTTCCTGCGGACTCCATCCTCAAAAGCACCTGTTTTCGCTTTCGGCAACGTCAGGAGCAAAAAAGACAAACGTCCAGCTTTTGCTGCCACAGCAAAGGTGCCAGCGGAGAAAAGTAATGCTGGTTCTCACTGCCTCCTGGAACCCCTTCAAATGCCCCAGACAATTTGGCCCTCTCTGCTTTCCTGCGGACTCCATCCTCAAAAGCACCTGTTTTCGCTTTCGGCAGTTTCCCGGAGCAAAAAAGACAAACGTCCAGCTTTTGCTGCCACAGCAAAGGTGCCAGCGGGTAAAAGTGATGCTGGTCCTCACTGCCTCCTGGAACCCCTTCAAATGCCACAGACAATTTGGCCCTCTCTGCTTTCCTGCGGACTCCATCCTCAAAAGCGCCTGTTTTCGCTTTCGGCAGCCTCCGGAGCAAAAAAGACAAACGTCCAGCTTTTGCTGCCACTGCAAAGGTGCCAGCGGGGAAAAGTGATGTTGGTTCTCACTGCCTCCTGGAACCCCTTCAAATGCCCTAGACAATTTGGCCCTCTCTGCTTTCCTGCGGACTCCATCCTCAAAAGCGCCTGTTTTCGCTTTCGGCAACCTCCGGTGGTAAAAAGACAAACGTCCAGCTTTTGCTGCCACAGCAAAGGTGCCAGCGGGGAAAAGTGATGCTGGTCCTCATTTCCTCCTGGAACCCCTTAAAATGCCATAGACAATTTGGCCCTCTCTGCTTTCCTGCGGACTCCATCCTCAAAAGCATTTTTTTTCGCTTTCGGCAACGTCAGGAGCAAAAAAGACAAACGTCCAGGTTTTGCTGCCACAGCAAAGGTGCCAGCGGGGAAAAGTGATGCTGGTCCTCACTGCCTCCTGGAACCCCTTCAAATGCCCCAGACAATTTGGCCCTCTCTGCTTTCCTGCGGACTCCATCCTCAAAAGCACCTGTTTTCGCTTTCGGCAGTTTCCGGAGCAAAAAAGACAAACGTCCAGCTTTTGCTGCCACAGCAAAGGTGCCAGCGGAGAAAAGTAATGCTTGTTCTCACTGCCTGCTGGAACCTCTTCAAATGCCACAGACAATTTGGCCCTCTCTGCTTTCCTGCGGACTCCATCCTCAAAAGCACCTTTTTTCGCTTTCGGCAACCTCAGGAGCAAAAAAGACAAACGTCCAGCTTTTGCTGCCACAGCAAAGGTGCCAGCGGGGAAAAGTGATGCTGGTCCTCACTGCCTCCTAGAACCCCTTCAAATGCCACAGACAATTTGGTCCTCTCTGCTTTCCTGCGGACTCCATCCTCAAAAGCGCCTGTTTTCGCTTTCGGCAACCTCCGGTGGTAAAAAGACAAACGTCCAGCTTTTGCTGCCACAGCAAAGGTGCCAGCGGGGAAAAGTGATGCTGGTCCTCATTGCCTCCTTGAACCTCTTCAAATGCCACAGACAATTTGGCCCTCTCTGCTTTCCTGCGGACTCCATCCTCAAAAGCACCTGTTTTCGCTTTCGGCAGCCTCCGGAGCAAAAAAGACAAACGTCCAGCTTTTGCTGCCACAGCAAAGGTGCCAGCGGGGAAAAGTGATGCTGGTCCTCACTGCCTCCTGGAACCCCTTCAAATGCCCCAGACAATTTGGCCCTCTCTGCTTTCCTGCGGACTCCATCCTCAAAAGCGCCTGTTTTCGCTTTCGGCAACCTCCGGTGGTAAAAAGACAAACGTCCAGCTTTTGCTGCCACAGCAAAGGTGCCAGCGGGGAAAAGTGATGCTGGTCCTCATTGCCTCCTTGAACCCCTTAAAATGCCATAGACAATTTGGCCCTCTCTGCTTTCCTGCGGACTCCATCCTCAAAAGCATTTTTTTTTGCTTTCGGCGCTCTCTGGAGCAAAAAAGACAAACGTCCAGCTTTTGCTGCCACAGCAAAGGTGCCAGCGGGGAAAAGTGATGCTGGTTCTCACTGCCTCCTGGAACCTCTTCAAATGCCCCAGACAATTTGGCCCTCTCTGCTTTCCTGCGGACTCCATCCTCAAAAGCACCTGTTTTCGCTTTCGGCAACCTCCGGAGCAAAAAAGACAAACGTCCAGCTTTTCCTGCCACAGCAAAGGTGCCAGCGGAGAAAAGTAATGCTGGTTCTCACTGCCTCCTGGAACCCCTTCAAATGCCCCTGACAATTTGGCCCTCTCTGCTTTCCTGCGGACTCCATCCTCAAAAGCGCCTGTTTTCGCTTTCGGCAACCTCCGGTGGTAAAAAGACAAACGTCCAGCTTTTGCTGCCACAGCAAAGGTGCCAGCGGGGAAAAGTGATGCTGGTTCTCACTGCCTCCTGGAAGCTCTTCAAATGCCACAGACAATTTGGCCCTCTCTGCTTTCCTGCGGACTCCATCCTCAAAAGCACCTGTCCTCGCTTTCGGCAACGTCAGGAGCAAAAAAGACAAACGTCCAGCTTTTGCTGCCACAGCAAAGGTGCCAGCGGGTAAAAGTGATGCTGGTCCTCACTGCCTCCTGGAACCCCTTCAAATGCCACAGACAATTTGGCCCTCTCTGCTTTCCTGCGGACTCCATCCTCAAAAGCGCCTGTTTTCGCTTTCGGCAGCCTCCGGAGCAAAAAAGACAAACGTCCAGCTTTTGCTGCCACTGCAAAGGTGCCAGCGGGGAAAAGTGATGTTGGTTCTCACTGCCTCCTGGAACCCCTTCAAATGCCCCAGACAATTTGGCCCTCTCTGCTTTCCTGCGGACTCCATCCTCAAAAGCGCCTGTTTTCGCTTTCGGCAACCTCCGGTGGTAAAAAGACAAACGTCCAGCTTTTGCTGCCACAGCAAAGGTGCCAGCGGGGAAAAGTGATGCTGGTCCTCATTTCCTCCTGGAACCCCTTAAAATGCCATAGACAATTTGGCCCTCTCTGCTTTCCTGCGGACTCCATCCTCAAAAGCATTTTTTTTCGCTTTCGGCAACCTCAGGAGCAAAAAAGACAAACGTCCAGCTTTTGCTGCCACAGCAAAGGTGCCAGCGGGGAAAAGTGATGCTGGTTGTCACTGCCTCCTGGAAGCTCTTCAAATGCCACAGACAATTTGGCCCTCTCTGCTTTCCTGCGGACTCCATCCTCAAAAGCACCTGTTTTCGCTTTCGGCAACGTCAGGAGCAAAAAAGACAAACGTCCAGCTTTTGCTGCCACAGCAAAGGTGCCAGCGGAGAAAAGTAATGCTGGTTCTCACTGCCTCCTGGAACCCCTTCAAATGCCCCAGACAATTTGGCCCTCTCTGCTTTCCTGCGGACTCCATCCTCAAAAGCACCTGTTTTCGCTTTCGGCAGTTTCCGGAGCAAAAAAGACAAACGTCCAGCTTTTGCTGCCACAGCAAAGGTGCCAGCGGGTAAAAGTGATGCTGGTCCTCACTGCCTCCTGGAACCCCTTCAAATGCCACAGACAATTTGGCCCTCTCTGCTTTCCTGCGGACTCCATCCTCAAAAGCACCTGTTTTCGCTTTCGGCAGTTTCCGGAGCAAAAAAGACAAACGTCCAGCTTTTGCTGCCACAGCAAAGGTGCCAGCGGAGAAAAGTAATGCTTGTTCTCCCTGCCTCCTGGAACTCTTTCAAATGCCACAGACAATTTGGCCCTCTCTGCTTTCCTGTGGACTCCATCCTCAAAAGCACCTGTTTTCGCTTTCGGCAGCCTCCGGAGCAAAAAAGACAAACGTCCAGCTTTTGCTGCCACAGCAAAGATGCCAGCGGAGAAAAGTAATGCTGGTTCTCACTGCCTCCTGGAACTCTTTCAAATGCCACAGACAACTTGGCCCTCTCTGCTTTACTGCGGACTCTATCCTCAAAAGCACCTTTTTTCACTTTTGGCGCCCTCCGGTGGTAAAAAGACAAACGTCCAGCTTTTGCTGCCACAGCAAAGGTGCCAGCGGGGAAAAGTGATGCTGGTTCTCACTGCCTCCTGGAACCTCTTCAAATGCCACAGACAATTTGGCCCTCTCTGCTTTCCTGCGGACTCCATCCTCAAAAGCGCCTGTTTTCACTTTCGGCATCCTCCGGAGCAAAAAAGACAAACGTCCAGCTTTTGCTGCCACAGGAAAGGTGCCAGCGGGGAAAAGTGATGCTGGTCCTCATTGCCTCCTTGAACCTCTTCAAATGCCATAGACAATTTGGCCCTCTCTGCTTTCCTGCGGACTCCATCCTCAAAAGCACCTGTTTTCGCTTTCGGCAACGTCAGGAGCAAAAAAGACAAACGTCCAGCTTTTGCTGCCACAGCAAAGGTGCCAGCGGGTAAAAGTGATGCTGGTCCTCACTGCCTCCTGGAACCTTTTCAAATGCCCCAGACAATTTGGCCCTCTCTGCTTTCCTGCGGACTCCATCCTCAAAAGCGCCTGTTTTCGCTTTCGGCAGCCTCCGGAGCAAAAAAGACAAACGTCCAGCTTTTGCTGCCACTGCAAAGGTGCCAGCGGGGAAAAGTGATGTTGGTTCTCACTGCCTCCTGGAACCCCTTCAAATGCCCCAGACAATTTGGCCCTCTCTGCTTTCCTGCGGACTCCATCCTCAAAAGCGCCTGTTTTCGCTTTCGGCGCCCTCCGGTGGTAAAAAGACAAACGTCCAGCTTTTGCTGCCACAGCAAAGGTGCCAGCGGGGAAAAGTGATGCTGGTCCTCATTTCCTCCTGGAACCCCTTAAAATGCCATAGACAATTTGGCCCTCTCTGTTTTCCTGGGGACTCCATCCTCAAAAGAATTTTTTTTCGCTTTCGGCAACCTCAGGAGCAAAAAAGACAAACGTCCAGCTTTTGCTGCCACAGCAAAGGTGCCAGCGGGGAAAAGTGATGCTGGTTCTCACTGCCTCCTGGAAGCTCTTCAAATGCCACAGACAATTTGGCCCTCTCTGCTTTCCTGCGGACTCCATCCTCAAAAGCACCTGTCCTCGCTTTCGGCAATGTCAGGAGCAAAAAAGACAAACGTCCAGCTTTTGCTGCCACAGCAAAGGTGCCAGCGGGTAAAAGTGATGCTGGTCCTCACTGCCTCCTGGAACCCCTTCAAATGCCCCAGACAATTTGGCCCTCTCTGCTTTCCTGCGGACTCCATCCTCAAAAGCGCCTGTTTTCGCTTTCGGCAGCCTCCGGAGCAAAAAAGACAAACGTCCAGCTTTTGCTGCCACAGCAAAGGTGCCAGCGGGGAAAAGTAATGCTGGTTCTAACTGCCTCCTGGAACCCTTTCAAATGCCACAGACAATTTGGCCCTCTCTGCTTTCCTGCGGACTCCATCCTCAAAAGCGCCTTTTTTCACTTTCGGCGCCCTCCGGTGGTAAAAAGACAAACGTCCAGCTTTTGCTGCCGCAGCAAAGGTGCCAGCGGGGAAAAGTAATGCTGGTTCTCACTGCCTCCTGGAACCCTTTCAAATGCCACAGACAATTTGGCCCTCTCTGCTTTCCTGCGGACTCTATCCTCAAAAGCGCCTTTTTTCACTTTCGGCGCGCTCCGGTGGTAAAAAGAAAAACGTCCAGCTTTTGCTGCCACAGCAAAGGTGCCAGCGGGGAAAAGTAATGCTGGTTCTCACTGCCTCCTGGAACCCTTTCAAATGCCACAGACAATTTGGCCCTCTCTGCTATCCTGCGGACTCTATCCTCAAAAGCGCCTTTTTTCACTTTCGGCGCCCTCCGGTGGTAAAAAGACAAACGTCCAGCTTTTGCTGCCGCAGCAAAGGTGCCAGCGGGGAAAAGTAATGCTGGTTCTCACTGCCTCCTAGAACTCCTTCAAATGCCACAGACAATTTGGCTCTCTCTGCTTTCCTGCGGACTCCATACTCAAAAGCACCTGTTTTCGCTTTCGGCAGCCTCCGGAGCAAAAAAGACAAAAGTCCAGCTTTTGCTGCCACAACAAAGGTGCCAGCGGGGAAAAGTAATGCTGGTTCTCACTGCCTCCTGGAACCCTTTCAAATGCCACAGACAATTTGGCCCTCTCTGCTTTCCTTCGGACTCCATCCTCAAAAGAACCTATTTTCGCTTTCGGCGCCCTCCCGAGCAAAAAAGACAAACGTCCAGCTTTTGCTGCCACAGCAAAGGTGCCAGCGGGGAAAAGTAATGCTGGTTCTCACTGCCTCCTGGAACCCTTTCAAATGCCACAGACAATTTGGCCCTCTCTGCTTTCCTGCCGACTCCATCCTCAAAAGAACCTATTTTCGCTTTCGGCGCCCTCCGGAGCAAAAAAGACAAACGTCCAGCTTTTGCTGCCACAGCAAAGGTACCAGCGGGGAAAAGTAATGCTGGTTCTCACTGCCTCCTGGAACCCTTTCAAATGCCACAGACAATTTGGCCCTCTCTGCTTTCCTGCGGACTCCATCCTCAAAAGCACCTGTTTTCGCTTTCGGCAGCCTCCGGAGCAAAAAAGACAAACGTCCAGCTTTTGCTGCCACAGCAAAGGTGCCAGCGGGGAAAAGTAATGCTGGTTCTCACTGCCTCCTGGAACCCTTTCAAATGCCCCAGACAATTTTGCCCTCTCTGCTTTCCTGCAGACTCTATCCTCAAAAGCGCCTTTTTTCACTTTCGGCGCGCTCCGGTGGTAAAAAGAAAAACGTCCAGCTTTTGCTGCCACAGCAAAGGTGGCAGCGGGGAAAAGTAATGCTGCTTCTCACTGCCTCCTGGAACCCTTTCAAATGCCACAGACAATTTGGCCCTCTCTGCTTTCCTGCGGACTCCATCCTCAAAAGCACCTGTTTTCGCTTTCGGCAGCCTCCGGAGCAAAAAAGACAAACGTCCAGCTTTTGCTGCCACAGCAAAGGTGCCAGCGGGGAAAAGTGATGCTGGTTCTCACTGCCTCCTGGAACCCTTTCAAATGCCCCAGACAATTTGGCCCTCTCTGCTTTCCTGCGGACTCCATCCTCAAAAGCACCTGTTTTCGCTTTCGGCAACGTCAGGACCAAAAAAGACAAACGTCCAGCTTTTGCTGCCACAGCAAAGGTGCCAGCGGGGAAAAGTGATGCTGGTCCTCACTGCCTCCTGGAACCCCTTCAAATGCCCCAGACAATTTGGCCCTCTCTGCTTTCCTGCGGACTCCATCCTCAAAAGCACCTGTTTTCGCCTTCGGCAACCTCCGGAGCAAAAAAGACAAACGTCCAGCTTTTCCTGCCACAGCAAAGGTGCCAGCGGAGAAAAGTAATGCTGGTTCTCACTGCCTCCTGGAACCCCTTCAAATGCCCCTGACAATTTGGCCCTCTCTGCTTTCCTGCGGACTCCATCCTCAAAAGCGCCTGTTTTCGCTTTCGGCAACCTCCGGTGGTAAAAAGACAAACGTCCAGCTTTTGCTGCCACAGCAAAGGTGCCAGCGGAGAAAAGTAATGCTGGTTCTCACTGCCTCCTGGAACCCCTTCAAATGCCCCTGACAATTTGGCCCTCTCTGCTTTCCTGCGGACTCCATCCTCAAAAGCACCTGTTTTCGCTTTCGGCAGCCTCCGGAGCAAAAAAGACAAACGTCCAGCTTTTGCTGCCACAACAAAGGTGCCAGCGGGGAAAAGTAATGCTGGTTCTCACTGCCTCCTGGAACCCTTTCAAATGCCACAGACAATTTGGCCCTCTCTGCTTTGCTGCGGACTCCATCCTCAAAAGCACCTGTTTTCGCTTTCGGCAGCCTCCGGAGCAAAAAAGACAAACGTCCAGCTTTTGCTGCCACAGCAAAGGTGCCAGCGGGGAAAAGTAATGCTGGTTCTCACTGCCTCCTGGAACCCTTTCAAATGCCACAGACAATTTGGCCCTCTCTGCTTTCCTGCGGATTCCATCCTCAAAAGAACCTATTTTCGCTTTCGGCGCCCTCCGGAGCAAAAAAGACAAACGTCCAGCTTTTGCTGCCACAGCAAAGGTGCCAGCAGGGAAAAGTAATGCTGGTTCTCACTGCCTCCTGGAACCTCTTCAAATGCCACAGACAATTTGGCCCTCTCTGCTTTCCTGCGGACTCCATCCTCAAAAGCACCTGTTTTCGCTTTCGGCAGCCTCCGGAGCAAAAAAGACAAACGTCCAGCTTTTGCTGCCACAGCAAAGGTGCCAGCGGGGAAAAGTAATGCTGGTTCTCACTGCCTCCTGGAACCCTTTCAAATGCCACAGACAATTTGGCCCTCTCTGCTTTGCTGCGGACTCCATCCTCAAAAGCAGCTGTTTTCGCTTTCGGCAGCCTCCGGAGCAAAAAAGACAAACGTCCAGCTTTTGCTGCCACAGCAAAGGTGCCAGCGGGGAAAAGGAATGCTGGTTCTCACTGCCTCCTGGAACCCTTTCAAATGCCCCAGACAATTTGGCCCTCTCTGCTTTGCTGCGGACTCCATCCTCAAAAGCAGCTGTTTTCGCTTTCGGCAGCCTCCGGAGCAAAAAAGACAAACGTCCAGCTTTTGCTGCCACAGCAAAGGTGCCAACGGGGAAAAGTAATGCTGGTTCTCACTGCCTCCTGGAACCCTTTCAAATGCCCCAGACAATTTGGCCCTCTCTGCTTTCCTGCGGACTCCATCCTCAAAAGCACCTGTTTTCGCTTTCGGCAGCCTCCGGAGCAAAAAAGACAAACGTCCAGCTTTTGCTGCCACAGCAAAGGTGCCAGCGGGGAAAAGTAATGCTGGTTCTCACTGCCTCCTGGAACCCTTTCAAATGCCCCAGACAATTTGGCCCTCTCTGCTTTCCTGCGGACTCCATCCTCAAAAGCACCTGTTTTCGCTTTCGGCAGCCTCCGGAGCAAAAAAGACAAAAGTCCAGCTTTTGCTGCCACAACAAAGGTGCCAGCGGGGAAAAGTAATGCTGGTTCTCACTGCCTCCTGGAACCTTTCAAATGCCACAGACAATTTGGCCCTCTCTGCTTTCCTGCGGACTCCATCCTCAAAAGAACCTATTTTCGCTTTCGGCGCCCTCCCGAGCAAAAAAGACAAACGTCCAGCTTTTGCTGCCACAGCAAAGGTGCCAGCGGGGAAAAGTAATGCTGGTTCTCACTGCCTCCTGGAACCCTTTCAAATGCCACAGACAATTTGGCCCTCTCTGCTTTCCTGCCGACTGCATCCTCAAAAGAACCTATTTTCGCTTTCGGCGCCCTCCGGAGCAAAAAAGACAAACGTCCAGCTTTTGCTGCCACAGCAAAGGTACCAGCGGGGAAAAGTAATGCTGGTTCTCACTGCCTCCTGGAACCCTTTCAAATGCCACAGACAATTTGGCCCTCTCTGCATTCCTGCGGACTCCATCCTCAAAAGCACCTGTTTTCGCTTTCGGCAGCCTCCGGAGCAAAAAAGACAAACGTCCAGCTTTTGCTGCCACAGCAAAGGTGCCAGCGGGGAAAAGTAATGCTGGTTCTCACTGCCTCCTGGAACCCTTTCAAATGCCACAGACAATTTGGCCCTCTCTGCTTTCCTGCGGACTCTATCCTCAAAAGCGCCTTTTTTCACTTTCGGCGCCCTCCGGAGCAAAAAAGACAAACGTCCAGCTTTTGCTGCTGCAGCAAAGGTGCCAGCGGGGAAAAGTAATGCTGGTTCTCACTGCCTCCTGGAACCCTTTCAAATGCCACAGACAATTTGGCCCTCTCTGCTTTCCTGCGGACTCCATCATCAAAAGCACCTGTTTTCGCTTTGGGCAGCCTCCGGAGCAAAAAAGACAAACGTCCAGCTTTTGCTACCACAGCAAAGGTGCCAGCGGGGAAAAGTAATGCTGGTTCTCACTGCCTCCTGGAACCCTTTCAAATGCCACAGACAATTTGGCCCTCTCTGCTTTCCTTCGGACTCCATACTCAAAAGCACCTGTTTTCACTTTCGGCAGCCTCCGGAGCAAAAAAGACAAACGTCCAGCTTTTGCTGCCACAGCAAAGGTGCCAGCGGGGAAAAGTAATGCTGGTTCTCACTGCCTCCTGGAACCCTTTCAAATGCCACAGACAATTTGGCCCTCTCTGCTTTCCTGCGGACTCCATCCTCAAAAGCGCCTTTTTTCACTTTCGGCGCCCTCCGGTGGTAAAAAGACAAACGTCCAGCTTTTGCTGCCGCAGCAAAGGTGCCAGCGGGGAAAAGTAATGCTGGTTCTCACTGCCTCCTGGAACCCTTTCAAATGCCACAGACAATTTGGCCCCTCTCTGCTTTCCTGCGGACTCTATCCTCAAAAGCGCCTTTTTTCACTTTCGGCGCGCTCCGGTGGTAAAAAGAAAAACGTCCAGCTTTTGCTGCCACAGCAAAGGTGCCAGCGGGGAAAAGTAATGCTGGTTCTCACTGCCTCCTGGAACCCTTTCAAATGCCACAGACAATTTGGCCCTCTCTGCTATCCTGCGGACTCTATCCTCAAAAGCGCCTTTTTTCACTTTCGGCGCCCTCCGGTGGTAAAAAGACAAACGTCCAGCTTTTGCTGCCGCAGCAAAGGTGCCAGCGGGTAAAAGTAATGCTGGTTCTCACTGCCTCCTAGAACTCCTTCAAATGCCACAGACAATTTGGCTCTCTCTGCTTTCCTGCGGACTCCATCCTCAAAAGCACCTGTTTTCGCTTTCGGCAGCCTCCGGAGCAAAAAAGACAAAAGTCCAGCTTTTGCTGCCACAACAAAGGTGCCAGCGGGGAAAAGTAATGCTGGTTCTCACTGCCTCCTGGAACCCTTTCAAATGCCACAGACAATTTGGCCCTCTCTGCTTTCCTTCGGACTCCATCCTCAAAAGAACCTATTTTCGCTTTCGGCGCCCTCCCGAGCAAAAAAGACAAACGTCCAGCTTTTGCTGCCACAGCAAAGGTGCCAGCGGGGAAAAGTAATGCTGGTTCTCACTGCCTCCTGGAACCCTTTCAAATGCCACAGACAATTTGGCCCTCTCTGCTTTCCTGCCGACTCCATCCTCAAAAGAACCTATTTTCGCTTTCGGCGCCCTCCGGAGCAAAAAAGACAAACGTCCAGCTTTTGCTGCCACAGCAAAGGTACCAGCGGGGAAAAGTAATGCTGGTTCTCACTGCCTCCTGGAACCCTTTCAAATGCCACAGACAATTTGGCCCTCTCTGCTTTCCTGCGGACTCCATCCTCAAAAGCACCTGTTTTCGCTTTCGGCAGCCTCCGGAGCAAAAAAGACAAACGTCCAGCTTTTGCTGCCACAGCAAAGGTGCCAGCGGGGAAAAGTAATGCTGGTTCTCACTGCCTCCTGGAACCCTTTCAAATGCCCCAGACAATTTTGCCCTCTCTGCTTTCCTGCAGACTCTATCCTCAAAAGCGCCTTTTTTCACTTTCGGCGCCCTCCGGTGGTAAAAAGAAAAACGTCCAGCTTTTGCTGCCACAGCAAAGGTGGCAGCGGGGAAAAGTAATGCTGCTTCTCACTGCCTCCTGGAACCCTTTCAAATGCCACAGACAATTTGGCCCTCTCTGCTTTCCTGCGGACTCCATCCTCAAAAGCACCTGTTTTCGCTTTCGGCAGCCTCCGGAGCAAAAAAGACAAACGTCCAGCTTTTGCTGCCACAGCAAAGGTGCCAGCGGGGAAAAGTAATGCTGGTTCTCACTGCCTCCTGGAACCCTTTCAAATGCCCCAGACAATTTGGCCCTCTCTGCTTTCCTGCGGACTCCATCCTCAAAAGCGCCTTTTTTCACTTTCGGCGCCCACCGGAGCAAAAAAGACAAACGTCCAGCTTTTGCTGCCACAGCAAAGGTGCCAGCGGGGAAAAGTAATGCTGGTTCTCACTGCCTCCTGGAATCCTTTCAAATGCCAAAGACAATTTGGCCCTCTCTGCTTTCCTGCGGACTCCATCCTCAAAAGCACCTGTTTTCGCTTTCGGCAGCCTCCGGAGCAAAAAAGACAAACGTCCAGCTTTTGCTGCCACAGCAAAGGTGCCAGCGGGGAAAAGTAATGCTGGTTCTCACTGCCTCCTGGAACCCTTTCAAATGCCCCAGACAATTTGGCCCTCTCTGCTTTCCTGCGGACTCTATCCTCAAAAGCGCCTTTTTTCACTTTCGGCGCCCTCCGGTGGTAAAAAGACAAACGTCCAGCTTTTGCTGCCGCAGCAAAGGTGCCAGCGGGGAAAAGTAATGCTGGTTCTCACTGCCTCCTGGAACCCTTTCAAATGCCACAGACAATTTGGCCCTCTCTGCTTTCCTGCGGACTCCATCCTCAAAAGCACCTGTTTTCGCTTTCGGCAGCCTCCGGAGCAAAAAAGACAAACGTCCAGCTTTTGCTGCCACAGCAAAGGTGGCAGCGGGGAAAAGTAATGCTGGTTCTCACTGCCTCCTGGAACCCTTTCAAATGCCACAGACAATTTGGCCCTCTCTGCTTTCCTGCGGACTCCATCCTCAAAAGCGCCTTTTTTCACTTTCGGCGCCCTCCGGAGCAAAAAAGACAAACGTCCAGCTTTTGCTGCCACAGCAAAGGTGCCAGCGGGGAAAAGTAATGCTGGTTCTCACTGCCTCCTGGAATCCTTTCAAATGCCACAGACAATTTGGCCCTCTCTGCTTTCCTGCGGACTCCATCCTCAAAAGCACCTGTTTTCGCTTTCGGCAGCCTCCGGAGCAAAAAAGACAAACGTCCAGCTTTTGCTGCCACAGCAAAGGTGCCAGCGGGGAAAAGTAATGCTGGTTCTCACTGCCTCCTGGAACCCTTTCAAATGCCACAGACAATTTGGCCCTCTCTGCTTTCCTGCGGACTCCATCCTCAAAAGCGCCTGTTTTCACTTTCGGCATCCTCCGGAGCAAAAAAGACAAACGTCCAGCTTTTGCTGCCACAGCAAAGGTGCCAGCGGGGAAAAGTAATGCTGGTTCTCACTGCCTCCTGGAACCCTTTCAAATGCCACAGACAATTTGGCCCTCTCTGCTTTCCTGCCGACTCCATCCTCAAAAGAACCTATTTTCGCTTTCGGCGCCCTCCGGAGCAAAAAAGACAAACGTCCAGCTTTTGCTGCCACAGCAAAGGTACCAGCGGGGAAAAGTAATGCTGGTTCTCACTGCCTCCTGGAACCCTTTCAAATGCCACAGACAATTTGGCCCTCTCTGCTTTCCTGCGGACTCCATCCTCAAAAGCACCTGTTTTCGCTTTCGGCAGCCTCCGGAGCAAAAAAGACAAAAGTCCAGCTTTTGCTGCCACAGCAAAGGTGCCAGCGGGGAAAAGTAATGCTGGTTCTCACTGCCTCCTGGAACCCTTTCAAATGCCCCAGACAATTTTGCCCTCTCTGCTTTCCTGCAGACTCTATCCTCAAAAGCGCCTTTTTTCACTTTCGGCGCCCTCCGGTGGTAAAAAGAAAAACGTCCAGCTTTTGCTGCCACAGCAAAGGTGGCAGCGGGGAAAAGTAATGCTGCTTCTCACTGCCTCCTGGAACCCTTTCAAATGCCACAGACAATTTGGCCCTCTCTGCTTTCCTGCGGACTCCATCCTCAAAAGCACCTGTTTTCGCTTTGGGCAGCCTCCGGAGCAAAAAAGACAAACGTCCAGCTTTTGCTGCCACAGCAAAGGTGCCAGCGGGGAAAAGTAATGCTGGTTCTCACTGCCTCCTGGAACCCTTTCAAATGCCCCAGACAATTTGGCCCTCTCTGCTTTCCTGCGGACTCCATCCTCAAAAGCGCCTTTTTTCACTTTCGGCGCCCTCCGGAGCAAAAAAGACAAACGTCCAGCTTTTGCTGCCACAGCAAAGGTGCCAGCGGGGAAAAGTAATGCTGGTTCTCACTGCCTCCTGGAATCCTTTCAAATGCCAAAGACAATTTGGCCCTCTCTGCTTTCCTGCGGACTCCATCCTCAAAAGCACCTGTTTTCGCTTTCGGCAGCCTCCGGAGCAAAAAAGACAAACGTCCAGCTTTTGCTGCCACAGCAAAGGTGCCAGCGGGGAAAAGTAATGCTGGTTCTCACTGCCTCCTGGAACCCTTTCAAATGCCCCAGACAATTTGGCCCTCTCTGCTTTCCTGCGGACTCTATCCTCAAAAGCGCCTTTTTTCACTTTCGGCGCCCTCCGGTGGTAAAAAGACAAACGTCCAGCTTTTGCTGCCGCAGCAAAGGTGCCAGCGGGGAAAAGTAATGCTGGTTCTCACTGCCTCCTGGAACCCTTTCAAATGCCACAGACAATTTGGCCCTCTCTGCTTTCCTGCGGACTCCATCCTCAAAAGCACCTGTTTTCGCTTTCGGCAGCCTCCGGAGCAAAAAAGACAAACGTCCAGCTTTTGCTGCCACAGCAAAGGTGCCAGCGGGGAAAAGTAATGCTGGTTCTCACTCCTCCTGGAACCCTTTCAAATGCCACAGACAATTTGGCCCTCTCTGCTTTCCTGCGGACTCCATCCTCAAAAGCGCCTTTTTTCACTTTCGGCGCCCTCCGGAGCAAAAAAGACAAACGTCCAGCTTTTGCTGCCACAGCAAAGGTGCCAGCGGGGAAAAGTAATGCTGGTTCTCACTGCCTCCTGGAACTCTTTCAAATGCCACAGACAATTTGGCCCTCTCTGCTTTCCTGCGGACTCCATCCTCAAAAGCACCTGTTTTCGCTTTCGGCAACCTCCGGAGCAAAAAAGACAAACGTCCAGCTTTTGCTGCCACAGCAAAGGTGCCAGCGGGGAAAAGTAATGCTGGTTCTCACTGCCTCCTGGAACCCTTTCAAATGCCACAGACAATTTGGCCCTCTCTGCTTTCCTGCGGACTCCATCCTCAAAAGCGCCTGTTTTCACTTTCGGCATCCTCCGGAGCAAAAAAGACAAACGTCCAGCTTTTGCTGCCACAGGAAAGGTGCCAGCGGGGAAAAGTGATGCTGGTCACACTGCCTCCTAGAACCCCTTAAAATGGGCCCCAAGACAATATTGGCCCTCTCTGCTTTCCCTGCGGACTCCCTCCTCAATAGCGCACTGTTTTC
>NW_028127411.1:0-27965 GCF_965231255.1 Vanellus vanellus
AATATTCGGAAGACGTTACGGCTCTCAGAAGCTTCCTCAACATGGAAAACAGGTGTGATTATGTTCAAATCAAGACAAGAAGGAACAGTTTCATTACATTAGTGGTACAGTGTAACTCAGTAACCCTGTATATCTACAGACAAATGCAAATCTACTGTTATGACTCTATTAGGAGTATTTATAACAATCCTGCTATATTTGATAAATGAAGTAACAGTAATTGGTTTCAGGATCTTATTCTGGCTATGGCATATCCAGTAACACTTCTGAATATGAAATTACATATTTCAAAATGTCAGTTTTGTTACAGTTCCACATGGAATGCATACTGATTACAGCTACCTTATAAATATAGGCGGCCTAATAAAATCAAAAGAATAAGGTTAAACTACTGCAGGTTGTTAATTTTGTCAAAGTTCAATAAAAATAAATAAACAAAAGGATAAACATATAGCATAAAAATTACCAACCTGCTACTTTTTGTGTATAAAGAATGAGAAAAAACATTTTCTAAACACGTGGAAGATTTCAGTAGTTCTAAGATGGAGATCTATTAAAACTTTTTATTCTTAAATCTAGAAATAAAACTAGGTATATTTTTAGTGATATCTGTAGGGGTAGACTTTTCTGAAATCAGTTACTTGAGAACTCAGTCTTGCCTTCCACTGTATGCATTGCTGCATATCATGGAAAGAAAAAAAGCAAGCCATTGAGTATCACTAATTATGCAATATAGATTAATAATGAAATCAAAAAGAACTGTATAGCTGTATAGGTAAAATTTCTTCAGTATTATCTCATATGAAGACTGTGTATAAAAAAAAAAAAGCTTTTCCCCAAAACCTCAGGTCTTTTTTCACACCACTGCCATTTGTTTCTGAAAGTAAGTCATTCCTGTCTTATTTTAAAATGTCTACAGCATACAACTTGTTCTGATTTTCACTTCAGGATTTTTAATTCAATTCTATGGAAATGTCCACTGAAAAAAAATAATTCAGGGGGGAAAAAAAAAATAAATAATCAACCAGCAGTATTTTGAATAGAGTTTTGACTGATGTAACTTTGAACGAAGATTCGTTTCTTACTTTATTCTAGGAATAATATAAAAGGACATTGTTTGCATTTTCCAGAAAGATTTGTAAGGATTTATTGTTGAAGGTAATTGGTAATGCCTGGGAAAAGGGAAGAACATTGGTTTGATCACGAGAGACCATGTTGTGAAATACTGAAATGTTTTAATACTATTGAGTTCTCACACACACAAACCTTTAATTGTCTTTCATCATCCCTTCCCAGCAACTGCAAAGCTATGTCAAAAAGCACTATGGTTCTCCAATTAGGTTATGCCCATACACTTCTACTCAGGAATATCAGTCTAGCATTTTGAAAATGCAAAGGTTGCTAAAGTTCCGATTCTCTTCTTATTTATCTAAAAATCATGTATTACTTGAACTGAGATCTCCAAGATAATATAGCACCTACACAAAGCTAATAAAAAAACCCGTTTGTTTCATTTCTGAAAAAGAATCAACTTACATTTTTACTATAAAAGGATAATCACTCCAATATCAGTTCTGAAGATTCAGACCATTAAACAATTCATATACAAGATGCTGAAGAAAAACAGGGCACACATTCATGTAATGAAAAAGGCAATTGGAGGATTACAGTTACTTTTCCCAGCACAATGCTACATAATGAGGACCAATCTTTTAGACCTCAAGCAACGTGAACAATGCAAGACTATATTTTATTTCTTTTTATATCTGATGTTTATCCAGCAGAGAAAAAACATTTTTTCCTAGATTCCCTGTATCTGGGCACATTCTGAAATACATGAAAATTCTGGATATTTCATGGTTAAGGAAAGGATCAAATTCTTAGACCAGAATAGTTTATTCTTTGTCATATTATTCACTAGCAACATGTAGTGATGTGTATTACAGTACTTCCTTTAAAAATAAGAGTGTCATACGATCTCTGAGCAGAATGAACTAGAACAGGATTGTTTGGATGACACTGACTGGAAAAATATTTTTGTCTTACGATATTTCCATGAGAGTTCATGACAGTTTCATGACAATCTTATGTGATGGAAATAACATACCATACACCATATTATCTTGTAATTCATATCGAGGGAGTTTACTGCAAAGGCATATGGCGCAGTCTCATCACTCAGTTGCTAAAATGCTGCATCTTTATTTACTGTTCTTCATATGCAAATTGTGTAAAGGTTTCAAAGAGTGACAGAAGACTTATGGCTTGACTTATGAAGGCGAGCCTCTGCTACTGTCAGTTCTTTAGCCTGAATTCAGATCAGCAAAACCATATTGTTTGCAATTTCGTCAATACATTTCCCAGTATTGAAACTTGTGATTGAGTTTAACACAATCACACACGGATTTTCCCACGTGGCAGAGATTAAAAATGACCAGTTGACTATTTTGTTTCCATCTGGCCTTGCTAGACTATTCACAGGATGATAATATCCACAGTCTGCTGGTTCAGTGACTCACAGCGCTGCCTACCATCCGGTGCTCGCTGTCTTACTGAAGCTAAGCTTAAACCGAAACAGGTTATCTAACGCTTTCTGTACTACTGCAGCCAAATCGTATTGTCATTTGCTCATAAAAATATCCTCATGCTTATGTGTAGTGTTATGTAAATGAATGGACCTGCTACTGTAGGTAAGGGTTTGTAGCACTAATCCAGCAAAACAAACAAAATGCAAAATATAATGCGCATATCTAATCACTGGGCCTTATTTATAGCCTGTCTTAATGCAGCGACTAGAAGCCCAAGACCTGTTTTACTATATATTGGCTATCCCCTTCCAAATTCACACCACTATGACTTTATTGCTCTTATGATCTGGTCAGGAGTAGGCATATCATAACCGAAAGTTAGATAAAATTGTGACACACTCCTCTCTTAATCTTGCAATAGCATCTCACATTTTATCCTTTCTTCCTTTATTTATTCACTCATCTTTCTTTAGTAAATTTGTTTAAAAAGAAAAAAAAAAATGGTTTCATCATTTAAATTACCACTGATAATTCATTAAACCAGCAGCTGCTACAAGTACATTTTACAACATATTCACATGTTGCTTTACAGCCAAGGGAATTCTTGTTGCATAGATGGATTTTAAATACACTTATTGTCCATAAGTATATCTTTGCTTCTTTTACCCGCTGCAACAGTGAACTTGAGGGGTGGGCAGATGCCGAGTCAACTCCTGGTATGTAACCGGCAGCTGTTCTCTTTTCTAAGGAAGAACTACAGATCACAGATAAGAGAATATACAAAATATCTTGATCTAACTGAAAAGCAAAACAGATCAAGGGAGACTAAATGAGAAGCTAGTACGCAATACTCCATTATTACCTCACTCTTCCCTTTCATGAAGGAGAGTGACTAAGCTCCTAGTCCCTTTTTAATTCAAATGGAATATACACACTGAGTTACCATGTGCTGTTCAAAAGCAAAATGTAGGTGTTTCTCAACAGTTCAGTATGCCCTGGTTTAACATCACTGTGTTAAACTGTGATTAGTCTTACTGTCAAATACATACAGTATTAAAAACTAAGAAAGTAAAGCGCATTGGACACCTGTAGAGTTCACCTCAAGTAATCCATTACTGGACAAGAAATGGGTTGATGAGGTTAATCTACTGACACTCAGGTATTTGTTGTTTGTCACAGTTATAGGGAGTTATCCACTGTTTGTCAAAATTTACAATAAGCTCTTAGCTCTACATAAGGAACAAGCACTATAGCATAAAACAGGTTTTGCTTAAATTTTGCTTGTGTTTTAGCTACACTTCTAAGTAATATTTTTATTGTCAAAATAAATTAAAAAAAAAGCAGCAAACACTCACACGGTACACTAGACAATGCATTCAAAATACAAATCCTAAATGGTTTTGATTCAATGCACTAACCTGTGTTCAAGAATCTATTTTTACCTAAACAAAAGGAAGCAGTTCTTCTCTTAACATTTGAAAAAAATCTCAAAAACAGTCTTTCCATCCATGTTCCATGTTCTTACTGAGGCACACAGTGATTATAATTTTTCATTGTACAAACTATTCTCAGTTAAAATATTTTAAGTGAAATGTCAGTTGACGGGATTAGATCTATCTATTTATTTATTTATTTTAAATCAGCTAGACAGTAATAATCCCTTGCCTGCCCTATAGGGAAGCACGGGAAAAAATCATAGGGATTAGGAAACAATTAGTCACATGGATAGAAAATTGCAAACTAAGATTCAGCATGAAAATGTAAAAGACAGAAAATAACTCAGAAAGGAAAATTACATAAGAATAAAAATATTGGAAAATACATAATACCAGAAGAAATTTAGTAACAAGTGCACAGTAAATTAGGTGTGGATTTGCAGTAATTTATTCCATGAAACAAAAGACCAGTGTGATTTGCAGCCGAATATATAAAGTTATCACATTATAAAACAACAAGGATCACTTAGTTCTATATACGACTGACAAATTAGTACACACAAAACCTGCATTTATTTATGTGCACTAAAAGGACTGGAACAAGAACAGCAAAATGTCACTTCGTATATGGCCGTATGTTTTATAGACATGGCTTAAAAATACTGAATTGGTATAAGTAAATCAGCCAGTCACCAGGGTCAGCTGATATTCACATGATGCTAATATCATGGGGACTTTTATTGATTAAATACTTAATCAAAATACCGAAGGAAAAAAAAAAAAATCCAGAAGGAAAGGTCATCAAATGTTGGGCCGGGCCAGACCAGAATCAAAATAAGTACAGTCAACATTTGTAAGTGCTTTCATGTAAAAGAGTAAATCATAACTGACGAAGACTCCACAACAAAACAGGCATTTGGGAAATTTTATTTCCAAGTGTGCTAGTCCTATGAACTAAAGACCTACTAGCAGTTGAGGCATGTTGAATTTTTTCCTGGAACGTATCTTTTTGCCTAGCTTCACTCAAAAGGAATCCAGTCCTCACTCTGCAACGCTGCTCTGCAACAGGAAGCAAAGCTCTTTAAGTCATGGCAGTCAGTGGTTTAAAAGCATGCTCTTGCACAAAATAAAATTCTTAAATAGATATACCCAAAGTCCAGGATTGTGAGAGCAAAAACTTAAACTGATTTTGCCATTTGAGGAATTTTGGTTTTTTAGCCTGAAAGTTTTAAGATGCACCTCCAGGCATGCTCAGAACTACGCTGTTTTTGTCAGGACTGGGAACGTATGAGCTGCATCTAATCAGTTTCTGGAAATCAGGTGTTGTTCTGTCTACAAGGAGAAGAGAGGCCTTCGCAAAGCATTCACTCCAATATAGGTGAGAAAGATTGAAATCTTAGTCAGAGGGTGTTAAATACCATATGTCCTCATTCCCCGACAATGACACACAAACACCATTTGTAGTCTACATCTAGGACCTTTGCCTCTTGCTGAACTTTGGACATTGTTTGTAGGAGGTCAAGCCTATTTGGGCAAGAGAAATAGCAAACACAGAAAACATGGTTCCATATAAGTGTTTAGAACATCTTACTATACCGTAGAGGCAGGAATGGAAGAGAAAGAGGATCTCATTCCATGTTATCTTAGTATTTTATCCAACAACTGTGTAAGACAAACAAAAATAGCCATGGGAACAGGGATCATAATCTGAGATGTTCCCCTCCCACATGCAAGTAGAGAGCTGCTCATAAATATTATTACTTTTTTGTTTCATAATAACTTTAGCATGAAGAAAGAACTTGGCAAACTCACTGAGCTGGATTTGGATGTCATTTATCTGAAGGCTAATGCAAGCCCATCCCCCACTCCAAAACAATTTATGGTAGTCAACGAAATAACTTTAATAACTAACATAATCAGATCAAAATCAATGACCTAGTTTTTTTTTTTCTTTTTACTAGTAATATCTTGAGGACTAGCACTTTCAATGCATTTTATCATGGAAGAGTCTCTTAATATATTAATGAATCAGAGGACAAATGATGTCACAGCTCAGATAAAGAACAAACAGATTTTTCATCTGTGTTTGTCATGCACAGCTTAAATTCTGAATGTACATCTCAAGGTGGTGCAGAGACATTAGGAGTTGCTGAGGGATCTTGGCTAGTTTATCCAGCCTTAAGTACAGTTTAAAAATAATTAATCTGTAAAACATTCCAGATTTTTTTTATCCACCTTACACCCCCAAAGGATGAGAACAAAACAGCTGAATTGTAAAAGAGGATTAGTAAATTACTCTGTTTTCTCTATCTACTTAACCACACTGGGTGGCCTGCCCCCAAAATCTATCTGCTAGCTATCCAGCTGGCAAGTACAAACTCCTGTCTGTTGAAACCACAGCACAGCTGTAAGAATGCCATGAAGGATTCTTTTCCTGCACATACCACATCCCAGTTGTTTAATCTACTCTGAGCTAGGAAGGAAGCTGCTTTAGAGAAATGAAATACATAACACGAGTTAACGTTTCGTGTACTCATGTCCTTTTACTAACATCAATTTTTTTTCTCCACAATAAAGAAAATGCCAGTAAAATAGCACAACGAATATAATAGCCAGAAAGCTATTTTGATGATTATGCCTCTACTTTAGCTGTTTAGAGAAACTTGTAATAGCGCCTGCAAGTGAAAAGCCAAATTTCTTCACACTTTACTTTCACAGAAGTCTAAGGGATTGCACTGAAGATTAACATGGACTATTGTTTGTATACTCGGCCAGTTTCACCCTTCAGGTATTCCAGTGTGCTGAGCTCCCCGTGACAGGAAAAATTTGTAAAAGAGAAATTGCGAGTCATGTGCACCTACCACTTTATTGGTGTCCAGAAAACACCACGCAGAGCAGAAAAGCTAAATAAGTGATGCTCGTCTAGAAGTGCCGCCAAGGCAGCTGGAAATACACTCATTATGTAGATTCCTTGGTAACAGATGCGTGAGAAAGAGCAATAAATAAGATACATCATTTTTTAAAAACATTGTCCTTTTTTCTGTCACTGGGCATGAACTGAAGGCAGCCTTTCTGCCGAGATAAATAGTTTGAAACATTGACCATAAAGCTACAGGAAAAAAAAAAAATGTTCTTAGATAACTCACGTAACATCTTTTAGTCATATGGGCCAATCTTCCTTGAGTAACTGATTGCTGGGGATTCCACCCATTTTTCTTTCCTCCACTTTTCTTTTGAGGATGAAAGATCGGTAGACAACAGCAGGCAGCACAATTAAAATATGAAGCATGAAATCTGCTAATAATGACCACCAAAGGAATGCTGCTCTTCTGGCAGATACAGCAGATGGCCCGATAATGCAGTGTGATTAATAAAGAGAAGCTCACAGGGACCAAGGTTTTGCTGGGTCCCAGAACAGCAATGGTTAACATGCGAACACTAGCTTAAGGGTGGGCTTTTGGGGGAGTTTTTGTTTGTTTGTTTGTTTATGTTGACCTTCATGATTAGCCAATTATTATTATTTTTTTAATACCAATGTTAAAATTACGGATTTCTCTCTTCTCTCCCCATCCCCAAAATTAGGCACCTAACTCAATGCTCAACAGTCTAAAGTGGTAGTCTATTATCTATACTCTCTGCTTTGTTTTCAGTCAATAAGTTACATTTCAGAGTTTAACATTAAATTAGTACTTAAGCATTTTAGACCTTTATTTTGCATTTTTAAGTGTATTCAACTTAAATAATTTCAGAGTGCATGATGATTATTTCTTCAGCCAATTTCTACTACTTCAAAGGTTAAGGTCAGTTCCATTTCCATAATTCTGTCTTATTTAGAAAATAATACGGAAGTGTTATCTTCAAACAGACAGTGCTTTCATTTAATGCAGAACTATATCCATTAAGAGCAAACACGTAAGTGTTCTCTTTCTATTAGGAACACTTCAGTTACCAAAAATATACTCAGGTCAGCTGGTACTTTCATTAACAACATGTTCTAAAAAAAAAAAAAAAAAAACAGAAAGAAACGAAAAGAGATTCATTTAACTGAAAAACGTCATATTGCTAAGGCTGATGAGAAGCTGAACATCTGTCATGTCCATAAGATAAGAAATTCAATGTTGAATTTGGAAATTACATTTTATATGTTCCTAATAGAAAAACGATCATGAATTAACATATTACAACTTATTTTTATATAAAACTCAAGAATTGTTGTAAAAATTTAAATGAAGAGGACAGATACAAAATAAAAACTAAAGAATGGAACAAGAAGTATAGTCTCTTCAGGTTTATGTCACATGTGAAATGATGTAAATCAAAGATGACTGCTTTCCTTATCCCTTTCACTTTTTCTCTTCTCAGACACAACTTTTGTTCTTTTATTCTTATCCCAAATAGGAAATTTAAATATTTCTTTTTTTTTTTTTTTTGAGAAAAATATCTCTATACAAGATATTTCTTTCACACCTGTGGATATCAGCAAATACAAACATGGCTTATTCTGTCACCTAAGAAAATTAGGCATCTATTTTGCAGCCAAACTATGCTCTAGGGCAGAATTTCCAGCTGTTTATGAGGCAAAGTTGGAAATCCTTTCATAAGTGGCGTAAAGGAAATAAGTATTTTTTTTTCTGTGCACAGGAATTATAATATTAATAGATTAAAAGAAATCTACGAAAGGAAAAAATTCCATTGACCTTCTGTATGAGAGTAAAGGCCAATTGACTAACATTTAACACTTCATTTCTTTCAGAGAATTCTAATGTCATTGAGTTTCGTGCCAGCCACAGAAGGTTGTGCTAACCACCAAGTTCCAAGCTAAGCTGAAGAAACTGTAAAGGATTTCACACTGGGCGCTCTTATTTTGCAGTAAGAATGCAAACTTACAGGGTTAAAGATAAGACAGGAGTCTGAGAAAGCAGAAATCTGTGACCCAGTGCTAGACTCTCAGCTGGGTGGGCAGAACCCTTGTTCTCTGGAAATTCTGTATACTTCATCTAACCATTATTAAACACATATTACTGATCCAGCCCTGGGAACAGAAACTACAATTCAGGGCTCCTGCCTGTGATTAGAGCAGTCAAAGATGGAGAATCTTGCATCCCAGCCCAGCAGTTCTGTATTCATTTTACACAAGACAGTCACTGGAAAATGCTCGGTGGTTAGGGAACTCCCGGGGGTTGTGGGAGTATGAATTTCAAGGCTCTGCTGAAGCTAAAAAGACTTGAATCCCAGTTTGCCTGTACAACTAAATTCTTTCGTCACTGATCTACGCTGGCATAAGAGAAAGCCATACAGATGGCTTAGAAGATCTTAGAGCAAGCTAAAGGAATCAGGCAAAAAAAGGGAAGGAAAATAGCTATTCTGAGAATCCTTGTTCACAGTTTGGGGATTTTGTCTAACACCAGAGCTTAAGGGTGTAGGAAGGTAGCAGCAGTTTAATGCCTTTGTATATATCCACCAATAAGAGCGTAAATGCTCGAAAGATTAGATTCAGCCAAGTTGTTTTGAGGCTATCAGTGACACTTAAATGATAGATGAGTACTTAAAGAAAGGAGATAAACAACTACATATCTTTGAAAAATCTTAGCAGTAGTTGGTAGATATAACTATTTATCATAAAATAATTCTAGAAATGCCTACTGGGTTAACAGAGTAGCCTTCAAGCAAAAGATGTGCCTTGCTCTACAATTACAAATGTTCATATGAGTCCTCTATCTCTTCTTGTTTCACAAGAATATTTTACTTCTTTTTATTTGTAAGAAAAAAATCTTGGCAGTTAATTTTCTTTTTTCAAATTTAGTTATAAGAACTTATTTTGCATCTGCCGCACCTAATTTCAAGCCTCTTAACTGTCAACTCATCAAGAAGACGAAACAGAAAGTGGCTGAATTTTTATAATCATGCTAACATACATTAGATAAAAAGTGAATCACATTGACTTTAACAGGATCAGGCTTGGGTCAACATTGTAGGGTCTTGAAAGGCCTACCTTCTCATGCATATGAACTGAAAACCTTAATCCTGAAAACATTTCTAAATGAATTCTGATATCTCTTTGGTTTGGAAACTGAGGATGTGCTATAGTTTAACTAAAAAAGAAGTTATTTGTCTTCCCTTTTTTTCTGTAAAGGAGAAGTGTTAGACAAAAGGCTGCTTATCTCATGGTAGCTAGTTATCAATCTGTAGAAACCATTATAAAATGTTTTTTCTAGAACAATTTAATAGTAAAATATAATCCAATGTCCTCAAAAAGAAAACTAGTTTAATACACAAAAAGAACACACAAAGTTTAATAAATTTTGATTTTGTCCAATCATTTATTACATCAGATGGTCACTACTATACTCATACTGATATGTCTTTCATATGAGAACATGAAGAGTTACTCATAATAATCAACATTAAAAAAAACCACACAAAAAAAAGAAACAAAATAAATCAGAATAAGAGGGAAAACAAAACAAAACAAAACAAAACAAACCCCACCACAATGGATGCTGATATAATGAGGACATTTCAGACAGTGATACAGCAAATGTCCTGACCTTACTGGTAAACCAAGATGAACTATATTGAAAGAGGAACAGATCTCACTAAACAAATAACCTGACTGCAATTTGCGGCAACCCATTAGCTGGTATCAATGCAGTCAAGGCTGTGAAAATTGAAATATGGTTCATTAACTGTGTGTGGGTTTTTTGATAAGCAACTCTGATATCTATGTTCTCTCTGATGACCAAGAATAATCTGCACTGCAGCAACCTGATGACGTGTTTCAGTGCATAGCCTATTGACCACCTGCTGCTTAATATGCTACAGATGATACTTTAACAATTCACAAGAAACGAGGAATAGACAAGAAAGAAAAGCCTCTCGTCTGAGCTTCTATCTGCGTTACTGAAAAATTAACAAGTTATTTGAATGAAGAAGTTAAGGATACTATAGTCTGTAATAACACTCTCTTTTCCCCTCGTGAACTTCAGAATGAAACCTTTACTTGCAAATAATAAACAATGAACAAGTGAATTCCAGTGTTTCTACTAGATAAACTGCTGGAAGAGACCTTAAGACAAGGTTACTGAGAAGTGTGACGCTCTTTATTGAAATGCACAGTGGGAGACCAAGAGGCAATGGTTATATATCGAAGGAAGGGAAGTTATGACTCGATTTAAGGAAAAATAACATAACTGGGAAAATAACAACATCGGAGCAAGTTGCCCAGAGAGCTTCTGGAGCTTGTCCTTGGAGATTTTCAAGATCCAGCTAAACACAGCCCTGAACAGGCCTCAGTCTGATTTTGGGCTTGATTCTACTTTAAGTATGAATCTGGATTGGACAAACTGTCTTCCAGTGTGAATTGATTCTATGGACAAGGGAATGACAACCCAAGACTTCTGAAGTTTTCAAATATTATTTTGTAGATGTATAACCTACATGTATAGATATACAATTTAGATTTTTAAAAGAAACAAGGAACCGTAAACTCAATATGGGTTATTTAGCACCTATTGAAGGGATTAAATCATTTTTTGGTCCTCTATAGCCAACAAAGAGAGGCAGATTCCTCCAGAGACTTCCGATTCCAGGAACATATTATATATATCATTAAAAACTATTTTTAACATATTTTAACTATTAAAAACATATTGCTAAATTTATGGAAAACATCTAAATGCAAGATGATGGTGATGATGATGATGATAATTATAATTCAAAGCCTTACTAGCATCCTTCCAAATCCTATGAGTTTCCTCGAAGATACATGTTCTTTTCATACACCTGCCACCACTGCAAGCTTTTTTATATACATTGAGGTTTGGCCTGGGCTGGCCACTACACAAATGGCAGATGCTCTTTTTAATATATCACTATATATCACTTAGTAATATGTTTGAAACTAAAAGTATTCTGTAAAATGGAAAACAATTATCGTTTTTTCCAGAAAAAAAGCAAGAACAACAAAAAATAAATCCAAACCCACACGACAATCACTAACACGTGAATGATTATTTTCAAGACATTAAAATAAGCTACTTTTATCATATAAAAAAGTTAAAAAGATCTCATGCATGTTCCAAACATTATCTTGCAAACCTGGTCATTTCCATACAGTCTTTTTTGTGAGCCTTGTTGAAATATGCCTACACAATTCATTTCTGTGATTTATTTGATTAACAAGTGCTTTAAAATGATGTGACTCTACTTCTCCTGAGTTAGAAAGCTCTGTAATTTCTCTTTTTTCTTTAGTTATTGTCTTGGGGAATAAAACTGGTGTTGTTACCTTTTTCTTTTCCTAATATAATTATTTAAAAATTGCTTCTATAGAATGATACTACCTTACCATCTTTAGAAAGTCCTTGCTCACACATCATAATAAATGATTATTATAATAATGATGTGCAAGACAGGTTTTTAATGGCGCTACACGGTGGGAACATAAGCAGAAACTGCTTTAAGCTGAAAGATGTTCCAACTGAAAAACCTCCCTCATGAAGGCAGTCGGGCACTGGAACAGACTGACCAGCGGTGTACTCCAGTCTCCATCCTTGGAGGTCTCCAAAACTAGGCTTGCTCAAGCCCTAAGCAAGTTGTCCTGACCTCATAGCAGGAGGATGGACTAGGTGACCTCTTCAGGTCCCTTCCAATCTGAATTATCCTGTATTTCACATATGACTCATCATGGTGCCTAAAAAGGTTTAAGTACCACCCAAAGGTTTTCCTAGTCACTGTAAAATTTTTAAGCATGACCGCCCTCACTTGTGCCTGTTGGAGACTCTGTGGTGTATATTGAAGATGAGAGCACATTTTCCTGGTAACTGGCAACACCATAAGATCTCTCTCTTTTATAAGCAGCCTATTTTCATGAAACATACAGGTGTATTGTTCGTCATCATTGGAACTTCTATCCCGCAATCAGATTTAGCTGAAATCATCAGCAGAGTCAAATTATTACAGCAGAAGCAGCAGGCACATATATAAACACAAAGAAACTATCTTTGATTTGCTTCCATATACAGTCAGAATCTTTTTCTCCAGCATATATCAAGCTTAATGGCAATAAACATAACGGAGAATTCATGCTATTTCTTCTTGTTCTATAGACAAATACACTGTTAGAATTATAATTTTTTTTAGCTATTTATTGATGTTTATCTTGAATTTTCCTAACATCCACCTTAAGTAGACAGTTCTGACATCAGTTTTACTTTTCTGGAGAATAGCATAGGTCTTCTCTGAACAATACATGCTATTCCGGTATATTACATTCATTCAATAAATGTTAACGGAAAAGACGATTTTGGAATTCCTTTTCCACTTTGGGCCTCAAATACCTCTAATATTGGGTACACAGGAAAGCATTTAAAATAGAGCTTGAAAACTGCTTCCCAGATAAATGCTTTTCTGCCCACTTAATATTAGCTTGCTTCAGATTAAATTGAAAATCTCATTTTGAAGTTTTATGGCCACTACTAATTTAGTTTATAAATCTTGTATTTTTATTTAAAGTAAGCATTAACCTTGTGCAGCAGTGCAATAATTTTCCACACTAGGACCACATGCTGCAAACCAAAAGTCTCAAAAAAACCCACTAGAGTTTGCTTGTTATGTTTAAAGAAGATAATTGAATATAAGTTAAGTAATTATTTTCTAAAAAATATGTTAACCACCATTAAAATAACTAAAAAGCTTTATAAAGTGGATGGGTAGCCTTCTTCAAATTGCTATAATAATAAAGTTCCCGAATAAAGATTTGCAAAAGTTGGTGTTAATACAGAAAGGTTTCTTCCTGCCAACTTTATAATAACTTGAGGATACAACGTATTTCACTGACCCTAACTGAAAGAGAAAAGTAATCTTTAAAATAAGGTTTAGTGACATCTGTGGAATGGCCCAAAGGATTAGCTAAAGAGTTACTGAGTTCTATCCTGTAATTCTCTCTCTTGTTATGCTATGGAGCTTTCATATAGACTTTAACAATGTCTGAGCCTTTTGTGTACAACTGAAAAGTTGTTACCTATTCTTATTGCTAACTGCATAAACTCCCAAGCAGGAATTATGCTTTGATAGCATTTTGGATAACAGTTTTCCTTATTTTAAGTAGTAAAAAAGTTTTAATCATTGCAGATAAAAAATGCCTATCTCCATCCAAAAGTATATGACCTTCACATTGCTATACACATCTCTGTTGAAGCAGAGAAGTATTATGACATTGTTACATCTCTTTTAGGAAGTACAGTTTAAGACTTCTCTCTATACATTGTGCAAAGAAATGGATAGTGCAGTTTCACAATGCTTTGGAGCATTAAATGCAGTTCATGAAAACAAAAGGAGAAAAAAATGCTGCATCTTGCTCTGACAATCATGTCAGACAAAATTACGTGAGTGGGAGAAGTGAAAAGAATGTATATTTTAGATCACTGTGTATTCATGAAACAGGAAAATTGTTCTCTAATTTGCATTTGAAGACTTTACAAAATATATATGTGCATCTTTGTTCACATGAAATATTTCACGTAACAGTTAAGAAAGAATAAAACAGACTTGGTAGAGTTTAGGAGTCTACTATAGCGATGCTCTTAATGGTGACACCTTTATAGAATCATAGAATGGTTTAGGTTGGAAAGGACCTTGAAGACCATCAAGTTCCAACCCCCCTGCCACAGGCAGGGACACCTCCCACTAGACCAGGTTGCCCAAGGCCACGTCCAGCCTGGCCTTGAACACCTCCAGGGATGGGGCCTCAACAACCTCTCTGGGCAGCCTCTTCCAGTGCCTTACCACTCTCAAAGTGAAAAATTTCTCCCTAATGTTCAATCTGAACCTGCCCTCTTCCAGTTTAAAGCCTTTCGACCCCCTCCTATCACTACATGCCCTAATAAAAAGTCCTTCCCCAGCTCTCCTGTAGGCCCTCTTTAGGTACTGGAAGGCCACAATAAGATCTCCCCGGAGCCTTCTCTTCTCCAGGCTGAACAGCCCCAACTCTTTCAGCCTCTCCTCATAGGGGAGGTGTTCCAGCCCTCGGATCATCCTCGTGGCTGTCCTCTGGACGTGTTCCAGCAGGTCCATGTCCTTCTTATGTTGGGGACTCCAAAAGATATGTTTGTGGGTTGGTTGGTTGGTTGGTTTGTTTTGGTTTGGGTTTTTTTCTGGTTTTTTTTTTTTTTTTTTGGGGGGGGGGGGGGGGAGGGTGTTATCCTAAATCTATGGAAAAATTTCAGTTTGTTTGTAGGTTGTTTCTACCCTTGCAAAGTTGCAAACAATGAAACTCAGTATTCCCATATCAGCATACTCACTAAAGGACTATTGTACACCATTGCTGATCAGTTCTAAAATTTTGAAGAGTAGAGTTTTAAAAAAGAGAGTTGGGAGAAAGTCAACAGAAATGCAGTGTATGATCAGTTACTCCACCAGTAAAGTGAGCTAATATGCAAACTCAAGCATTCAGCAAAAAAATCCCATTTTCCGTTCAGTAGCCAAAATAAACATATTTGCTGAAGAGACAGGTAGAAAGATAAGACGTGCATGTCTCTGAAGAAAATCTTATGCTATATGCTATATACCCCATGTAACAGACAACTTTCCCAAAAGACTTAATCCATGTAAAAGTGATTGGTTTTTTGATGCTAAGGGCAGTGAGAGCTTGAACTATCATCTGCTGAGTAAGTGTGGGTCACGTAACTTAGAGCTGCCCGGACCCAAATTGAAGTCATTTTTTGCTAGGATAAAAATCAGAAAAAAAAACAAAACAAAACAAAACAAAACAACAAAACCCAAATTCATTTTCATCTCTGTTTTCATATCTGGCAAGTTTTGTAAAGTTGTTACAGCACAGGACGCACTGGTGAAAACATGTTTGCATGATAAGATAAACGTCTAGCACTATTTATCAAAAACTGTAAGGAAAATGAGGGCAAAAAAAAGCCAACAGCAGTATACACCTTAGGAACACCATGCAATCAATTAACTTGTTTATGAATCATTAGTTCAGAAAATTGCATTAATAATATAGATATCTTCAACAGTAAATAATAGGTCATTTCAGTAAATGGAGGCAAAAGCACAGAAAAAAAAAAAAAAGTCTGTTTCTCTTCAAAAGAAAATAGAACTTGGCTACGTTAACTGATGATATGGAATCTCTAATGACTTTTAGCCTCACAACATAAGCTTAGTCAACATCTGGCATGATATTCTACACTTGGAAGTCTTACTCTTGACTGACTAGATTTAGGCACGAAGCCAGATGTGGTGAATCACTCTGCATCTCGTCAATCTGACATTGTTGTATCAGAAGTTGGGGAAAGAGAGAAGTTGTTTTAAGCCACCTAAAAGGCAGTTTACCACTCAATAAAATTGAAATTTCCATTGTTAGCATAGTCATATTTTGATTAACGTCTAAGTTGCCGTAACTGTATATATTAAATAGGTGATTGTATTTGTTAAATGGTACTGTACGTGTTAAATGAGATGATACTTCAGTGAAGAGGTGTTTCACCTGGAAACAACAGAAATAATTTCTAGTCACGGAAAATGTTGGCATAGATTTGTCTTTTTTTCTGTGAAAATCCTACTACACTAACAGGACTACCATGGAATTTATTCAAATATTTTTAATACCTCAACCAACAGTGAATACCCACAACAACAAAATCATTCAGGGAGAACAAGTACATATGGCTGGACAATCACTTGATGTAACTAAAAAACAGCAACTGCCTAAAGGAGAGCTGAACGTTGCTAGTAGTAAAACAACAAAAAAACCCCAGTCATATTACTGGTACAAATATAAGCTTTTCAAACATATGTGGGGGCAAATTTTGTCTTAATTCATATGGATCACCCAAATTATATCCTCCTTTAATGCAACCAACAGTCAAAACTAAAGCAGTTACAGAAGACAAAGCCTTCTGCGATTGCATATCCAAATCTTTCTCTTTCATGAAGATTTCAGTTTGAATCTGACAGCGTCTGAGTAAACTACAAACACATCTGCATACTTGGAACCTTCCTTATGCTACGAGGACACCTGAACAGTTCAAGTTACAGGTGAAACAGAAGTAAATTAATAGTCTGACTCTCCTATATAAACAAGAACTTCGTGCCTGAATAAACAACACTGATGTTACAGTCCAACAATAGATGTCTTGCAATTTTCACAATTTCTGACTATTAGACCTTAAAAACCTCCAAACAGATTCACAGCAAGTGCTAAATGTATCACTGACAGCAGAAATTCATCAAAAGGCAAAAGTCTAGTGAGCATGCAAGTATAGAAAACTTGCACAAAAACATATTAAATACGTCTGGGCAATTTGAGAGCACAATAAAGACAAATTCATGCTTGTAAGTTAATTTCTATAAGTAGAAAACAAGCTGCTAATATAGAATTACCTTGAAGCATCACACCTGTTTACGTATTTGATAGAAATACCATTATTTCTTTGTAAACTATACTCCTCATAGTTGAATATAAGGAAGGTTAAAAGGGAAACATAGTTTACTATCCACTAAGTCTTCAAAGTTGAGTTTAGGTAACTAATTTGTATTCCAGACTGAGGAGCAGTTGCCCTGTTTTACTTATATGATAAAACGAATTATATTTTCTATCTTTTAAGTTACTTCATGAACCTTTTGCCATGGAAATATTATTCCACACAATGATAAAAAATACAAAAAGTGCATTTTCATTTGGCTTTTTAGCCAGGATGAATTTAAATCCTTGCTTTTCAAACTTTGGTGGTTGAATTTCAATTTAACCAACATACTGGCACATGTTTCGGAGCATGACTTCTGTTATATATATATACATATATATACACAGAGTACAATTTAAAAAGTCAATGTATACAAGGATTCATTGCTTTAAACTAATTCTGATACCCAAATGGGATGAATTTTGGTAAATGTTGTCATCTGAATGAAGACCACCACATCTGCTGTTTGATATGTATACAAAGATTTTAAACATTAAGAGCGACTGGAAGGTTTCTCTACCATTCTTTAAGTGGATTAAATCTTTGCAGCCATTTTCATGTTTAAAAGCTTCATTTTCTACTCAAAGAGCATAACTGAAGAAAAATGTTCAAATATGCTGTTTGAAAGGAAAAATAAATGTCTTAAACATGAAAACATCTATAGTGCTCTCCTTCCGCATGAGATACACTGAAGATGAGCTATAATTCATGAAGTAACAAAGTACATTAGAAGTAGATTATGTCATAAACCTGTATTTCACTTGTTACTTTGAAGTAAGAGGTAGTCTTTGCTTTCCAGAGGTGTGCTCCATGAAGAAGTGAAAATGAAATTACTTTTCATTACAGATGTAACTGAATGACAATTTTAAACAAGGATTATTCGGTACCTTTAGAAATACTTCTGTACCGTGTCCCCTTTATTGGAACGTAATCTCAGAAATTACTGTATTTTATGAGCAGCCCTTTTGTATACCACAAAATTAAAATATTAATCCAATGATTTTATGTGCTTATTCTACAAGGAAACTTCTATGACCTCAAAAGTGTTGGCATTTTTTTGGTCTTGGTCTTCCAGAATGTGTTTTTAGTATGTATTTTTATGGCTTGTGAAGCACATTTGCAATATGTTCGTAAAACAGAAAAAATCCAAGTCATCCTGATGTTTATGTTTTAGGAACAAAACATAATGAGCTCTGGAAACTTATTGCTTGAGGAACTTCTAAAAAATAATAATAATTTCATGGTTCTTGTGGAATTTTCAAATCTTTCAACCTTCTTGTAAAATCCTGCTTACTAAAATGATATGAGCTTCTGAATGTGCAGTTCAGAAATTGGGATTCCCACCACCTATACAAGAAACCTACCTACGGGAATTACATTTCTTTTTGTATATTTTTTTCTCCTAAGTTAATGAATTCCTCATTCCTTTCTGCATTATGTTATCTTCTTCAGGTTCAGAAAGATGTTTCACCCAACCCTACCGCCTCCCATAAAAGAAGAAAAGGAGCTTGAAGAAACTTCAAATAGAATTTCTCTATTTCACATGTAAATATTTTAATAACCAGTCAGTACAAACAATTTTTAATTATACAAAATATAAAATTTCATCTTGGTTACCATACTCTTCCTATCATTTCCAAATAATACCTTTTTATGAGAAAACAAAACAAAACAAATACCCAAAACACCAAAAATGTACTTACCATAAAGAGAAAACTCAGTGTTCTTTATCCCGCATGAAAAGAAACAACTCCCTCCGCTCCAGCTTATGAGTGTAAGCTTAAAAAAGTGAGGAGGCACTGCAGGTGTCTCCAGAGTTTTATATTGCTTAATTCTGGAGAGCTTACTTAGCACATGTATTTGTTTTGTTTTCCCTAGTTAGTTCATTTATTTGTTTAGGGTTACCTTCACAAAACACAAAGCTCTGAGTTTGGAAGTCTTCTCTTAATTGTTGCCTGAAAAGAAGAGTATACAAGCATCTCTTCTTCCTGAGTCTCCTACTAGTGCTAGCTTTCATGCCACCGGCCGAGTTTTTGCTCCTTGTCTTAGCTGCGTGCATTTGTATTTGACCGTTTCCCATAATTTTACTTTTAATAAATTTGGTATTAACAATACCACGTTCAGAAAGGCCTGGCTCAGTTTGATACTCATTCCCTTGCATATCTTAAATACACCTTAAATATGACCATTATTTTGATACAAAGAGTACTTGCATGACTTCTAGAGGTCTTCTTAGACTCTCCGACTAAAACTAAAACTGCTTCACGCATTTTTCAGTAAAGGAGGAAACACAAAAGTTTTAGCCAACAAAATGATTATCCAAGTAGTAGTTGCTAGAAGCCTACAGAGAGTTTCAGGTTACTAACTGGTGACTCACCGGTACAGCTGTGGCTCATTACACTCAACATTGAATATAAAGGAATAGTAAGGATAATATTCTTATAGAAGCCCCAGTGATCTGGGGATAGGGACTGAGGGAGCGAATTGCACATGCTAGTACTGAAGCCAAGGGAAAATTCTTGGGCTAAAAGTCTTGGCTGTCAATATTTGGCTTTACTTTGTTTTGCTGCTTGTCAGAGCCAAGAAGAGTGATAACGAGCATAGCTTTTGTCCAGGGGTGAGAAGGAGCCCTGCTTTTCTGTAAGCAACAGCAAGGAGTACGTGAAAGTATGCAACTATAAGTGAAGAGCAGAGAGGAATGCTGGCTCTACCTGGGTTGTATGCGTGAACCTGGCTTCATCACAGCATAGATTTTGGCTCAGCCCAGCCTGCTGCTGTTGATTCTGTGCTCAGGTGAAGGTTCTAGCTGGAAACCAATACATCTCAGACCCGTTTGTTGGCAGAAGCCTGCTGTGATTAGTATCTTCTAGCAAAGTCATGTGCTTTTCTGAGTTAATAAACCTCCTTAGTTCTGCTAATAGTCTGTATTAAATAGCTTGATTTTAGAAACTGGCAACCAAAACACTACGGCTTACCTTAAACCATTTGTAGAGCAAAGTAGGATCAGTCACTTAGGCATATAGTAGTCTCAGCTACTAGTTGGTGTTTGCTGTTGTCTCACAGTCCAGACAAAAACTTTTTATTTCTATTTTTTTTAGTCTATTTGATACAAACCTTTTTACTACTGTGTATGTGCTTTCTCTATACATACATATACATGTATATACACACACATACATTTGCACACATTACACACGGACTCATCTGAGCTATGAACAACTCAGCCAGAAGACTGTGTGCACAAGTCTTCATCCACAACCTTCTGAACCGTTTTCTAAATCTGGACTTTAATATTAGCTGGGAAAACAAAACAAAATAAAACAATAAGAATGAAAGCTTGATCTCACATCTCAGATATACAGAAAGAAAAAGCGTGGGAGCATTAGCTTAGAGATCACTGATCCAGGCTGGTCGAAGGCTTGAACAGCAAAACATTTTGTACTTAGAAATTTGGATTATCTCATAGCCCTGAGATGGAGAAACCTAAAGGCATAAGGACAAAAAGGAATGAACTGGCCACACAATCATTTTTCATCTTCAAACTCACAGTTCCTGTCTATCTCATGACAAAGGGGTAGAAATTGGCTTTCCTTTTATGGTAGTGGCTTTAAGTTGGAACTTAACAAATGTATAACACAAAATATACAACAGAATTGTGTGTGAGAGAATGGGACTGCTGAGTGGGAGGCCTCATCCAGTCCTTACAGTCTCTATTTTATGAAAAAAATAAATCTCAAAGATAATAATTTTTTTAAAAGCGTATTTACATCTAAAACATTTTTTGGTTTTGTAGTTCCTTCAGTAAAGCTATGCAGCATGAAATAAATGCTTCTTATATCTTTTAAGAATGTTTTTATTCCAACATTATTTGATTTGTGGATTATATTGAAAATAAAAACCAGTTATGTTAGAGTAAACTTAATTGTTTCATCAGAAATTTACAAAAATCTGAGCTTTACAAATATATTCTGAACAGAACAAACTTAACAAACAGATCTGGAAAACACACTATTAAAAAAAAAAAAAAGCCTAGAAAAATAGTTCAGAACATAGATCTGGTTTCCTTTCCTCTTCTTTTTTCCCTACACACAACCTTCCATTGTGCTACACGAAAAGAACAGGTTTTTGAAATTAGAATATAATAGAATTGTTCCAGTAGGAAAAGACAAACCTACAACCATCATCTAATCCAACCAAAAGTTAAAGAATGTTATTAAGGGCATTGTCTAAACACCTCTTAAACACTGACAGGCCTGGGACATCAGCCACCTCTCTAAGAAGCCTGTTCCAGTGTTTGACTACCTGCTTAGTAAAGAAATGCTTCCTAATATCAAGTCTGAACCTCCCCTGATGCAGCTTTGAACCATTCCCATGTGTCCTGTCACTGGAAACCGGGGAGAAGAGGTCAGCACCTCCCTCTCCGCTTCCCCTCCTCAGGAAGCTGTAGAGAACAATGAGATCACCCCTCAGCCTCCTTTTTGCCTAAGAACAGACGTTCAGGAATCATCCAGCAAAACAAAGAAGAAGGTGATCTACAAGATCTTATGTGTAATAGTATTTTTTCATGGTAGATTTGGTTATGGCAGTTACAAAGGAAAAGATATTATCTTTATGTTAGTTTTAGCTCTGAAGTTTTCATTTTCAGTGCTCTAAACAAATTGGGAAAAAAAAAACACCTTAGGAATTACTTTTTACTGATATCTCCTTTTGATATTAGTAGTTTGCATGATATTTTACTATAAGCCAGGAAATCACCATGCAGCGATATAAATATTTCTCCTGCAGCATGTCCTGCTGTTTTATTTTTGTAGCCCTGCAAGGCTAATAAGCTATATGATATATTATCATCATGAGGTGATGGTAACACTCACAAGAGACATAAGTATTTTCCCCTTTATTATACTTGAAGTCAAATAATTTCCTTTACCATTAGTATAATCACCTATTGACTACAATATCTTTATAGAACAAGGATAAAAAAGCCCAAAGGATTTCCAAACCTACACAGCTACCAAATGTAACTATAAATTAAAAAAAAAAAAAAAATTGTTTTTCCAGAGAAGAAAGATATATTTTAAATTAATTGGATTCCGCTTTCATTTTTTCACATAATATTGAAATAAAGGAAAACGATACAAATACTTTGAAAGTAATTACACAATGTAAACTTAACAGCAAAATTTATGTCAACAAAAATAACCCACATTAGCAGTGAAATAATGTAAAGGGGGAGAAAAAGAAAGGATTGGAAAGTCTTAAGACCTCAACAGTATGCGTACCCAAGCAAGCTAAGATCATACGAAAATGTACTGTGGGCTATTATTGCCTGAAACACCAAAGAGGAGTAATCTGTTTCATACACAGAATTAAATTCTGAAGAAACAAATTATTTAAATCAGGTTTGATAAAACCGAAATTTCTGTAAAGATTTCAGGAAAACAAAAAATCAAACCAACCCACTTTAAGAATGTTGATATCTCCTAAGAATTCAGATTTCTTCTAGGGAAAGTATTTTCTTTCTTTTGTCTTTTTTTTATTTATGTTTTTTTCATTTTTTTTAACTACCTCTACTTAAGGATTAAAAATACCACCATGAGTATAGGGAAATCTTGTAAGCTAATATTGTAAAGAAATCAAAATGTGGAAGAGTAAGTGACCTTTCATCTACATGAAAAGAGTTTTAATTCTTTCACCAGGGCTGTGACCCTATAAGCACTTCCATCAATAACTAAATAATGCTAGAGAGGTAAAGATACAGTAGGAAGGGAAATGTGTATGTTCTTCCAGAATCAGAGCCCTATCTACCACTCAAGGAAAACAGACTATTCTAATTCAACAGAATAGAAGGAATAGAAAAACACTGCAGTGTACACCAAAGTATCTATGTGCTTGAAATCATGAAGACCCATTTTCTTTTAAAAACCGCGTAATGAAGCATTTAATGCAATTTTTTTCTCCTTTAAATTATGATTCTTCTTAGCTAGCTGAACTTAACCTTTAATTGAATGTAACATAAATAATTTAAAATGCTAGATTTATGACACTTTAAAATGTAGAAAAAATGTTAAGTATAATCCTAGTATAAACATAAAATGCCCTTTTCATTCTCTCAAGCTAAAGAATCTCATTTATTATAATTAATGCTGGAAAGTTACTTTTGTTGAAGTCATTTTCACATTAGTGGTTATACTGTTGTCATATAATTATCTGCTGCAAGCTTCTTTATTTCTTATGACAATTATAAAAATTAAAAAGCTAGAGCTATGTTGGGTAATATGTTTCTGAAAGGTATGCAGAAGGCATAGGATTTTTAAACTTGTTAAAAACCCAAAATGAAACACAAACCTGCTTTTCTGAAACACTAAGCAGCATCTTCACTAATACACATCTTCACTAATGGCACTGCTGCTCGCTTTGAAATCCAACCCTACCAGAGAATAGATTGTCACTTTTATCAGAAAGCTTCAAAAAATATTTTTAAAACACCTACAAGGATGATTTATCATTGTCTTAATTACAGTATTAGCTATTTCTTCATGTGTGACAAAAGGGTAATTGCTTAAGCCTACTAAAAGATTTGGCAAAATAACCTGCATTATATTACTAACAATAGTACTCCTATATATTACCGTACAAGTAAGTTATTGTTCAACAGATTATTTTTTCAAAGCACCTGAAATACAAACACTTTTCCAAATTCTCCTGAAAACTACGGCATTGCATGAAAGTTTGGTGTTAAACTTAAGAAAGGGAAGGCCTTCCGGGAATGCTGCTGGAGTAGTGGAAGCTTTGCAAACTTCCCCCCGCCCCAGATACTACATATACTTGTAAACAACAAAGAACCTCTTAGGGAAAAGAAAATCATCAAGGCTTGGAAAGGGTCAGAGCAACTCTCTCTGAATTAGGCATTGCCAATTCACTTCTAAAATCAATGGGACAGGCACGTGGAGCTTAGCTTATTTAATACACTTTTCTCATCTCCGAGGGAAAATACTTATTTTGGAAAATGAATGTATTGGGCCATATCCGGCCACTATAGCTCCTTTCCCTTCAGTTTTCATATTTTATTCCTTTGTTAACAATTACGTGCTCGGGAAACACAATGAATATAGAGATTCTTTGGATGATGAGAATAGTCAGGGCAAAGGTTGAGCTTAATCAAACTAAAACTTGGAACATACCTGAAAGTTGCAATTATCAGCAGCTTTCCCTTTGAGAAGCTCACTGATCTTTACGAAGGACTTCCTATTAATTTTATGAAATGAATTTTGCATCTATTTTATAATTAACAAAATTTTTCGTTGTCTCACACTGACTGTGGCAGAGCTGAAAGCAGAACCTCGACTCTCCAGCTCCCAGTACCTATTCCCACTCATGCTGTGAAATGAACTCTTATGTCGGACTCAAAGGTGGAAACAGGTTATTTCTTGCTGACGCAGCATGATGCAACCGCATCCCCTGAAAAGATTAGCATTTGGCTACCTGAGTTGCTGATTAATCACTGATTAATGGTTTGCTTACCATTTCAATGAAGGCATCACTTTATTTCCTTGTAAACAATTCTCCAACTTTTGGGGGTTTTTCAACACCTCTTATTTCAAAGACAAGCCTGAAAAGCATTTCTGTTTTCATTCTCTCATTTCACCAAAGGAAGTGTCTTTGCAAGACAGTTCTACTAAGGTGATAAAAATAGTTCTCTCTGCTTAGCTCTAGTAGTAACTGCAAAGATTTCAAAGGCTGCCCAAGTTCAGATCTCAGAGATTAGAAAATACACTAAAACTTCCATAAAACTCTTACCTGCTAAAAAGCTGAGGAAAACCAAAACAAATACTTCTCTCTGTGCTTTCCTTAAAAATAACTAAAAAAGTATCTCAACATTTGTCATTCTTTTCAGGATATGTCCCAGTGATCGGAGGCTTGAAAGGCACAGACATTGCGTATTTTGCCAGATTTTCCACAACACAAAGCATCGCATCTCTCACTAAGGTCAGCAGCATTTTATATAATGTTAAAAGTGAGAGAGTCATGCTATTTCAGAACTGACTGTATACATAGCTAAGACAGATCGCTGATGGAATTAAAAAATGTAAGCAGTCTTTTGCAATAGACACACAACATTATTTTTTAGCAAGAAAATGTTGAATTATAATTATCTTTACTAATCACCTCAACAAACTACAGATTTTTCTTCTGTGCTTCCCAGAGGAGTGTCTTGTGGCATGTACAGAAGTGCCAGCTTGCAGAATTTTGTTATTTTGCTAAAATCACACCTCTGGGAGTCGTGAGAAACACACACACAGAAAAATCTAGCCTTCAGGTGTTAGGAATGAAGCATGGAAATATGAAAATAAATATGAAAATGCATGAAGGTAAATAAAACTATCCCAAATTTGTGCACGTTTATATGTTTTTTGAGGTCAATCTACTGTGTGTTTGTTTTTCTTATAGGGGTTTTCCATGACTTCTGATGTTAATATTCTATTCTATAGGTGAGCAGCTCAACACTTGCAGGATTTAGACAATGTGTTCCAGCATACAGGTAGTATTTGGTCCAAAGTGTCTGTATGGAATAAGCATAAATTATAACAGGTTTGGATATTTCCTGCAATTCTACATCCCTACTGATAACATTAGTTACAGTCTAGTCATCCACAGCCCTTAAGTAATGGCTTGCCCGGTTGAATAAATTCTACTTGTAGCGTTTTCATTATGTCTCAGTATAAAGTGTTAGTTACGTGAAAAGCAGTTGTAAAATGTAGGGCCTTAAGGATGGAATTCTACTTAGCTATTTCTATTGGTTGTAATTCCCTTCCTTACAGAGTTGGTATAATAGCGTGGATGAAGTTTTAATATATCTCCTTATATCTGAATCTCAGAAATACTCTATGCTTAAATACTTTAACTGTTGCGTACACTATTTTTCCTGTGGAAAAAGGAGTCACTATTGTAGCATTGTGTTAAGGAAATTTTAGTCCTGTGTGAGATGTGGAAAGGTAAGAATAACTCGGCTTTAGACTGTCTAAATGAGTTTACGGTTTAATTGTTGTAAATGAATAATCTCTTTGGGATTAGTAGTGAAAGAGATAATGCAGGCAAGTCGCAGAAAACCCTCTCGGTGCTCAAGACATTGGAGATTTTGAGACGAGATTATGAGGCATAACACAGGAATTCTCTGCTCTCCAAGAATATGTCAGTAAACATACCAAAAACATTTAAAAGTCATTTTTAATAGGATTTCTTCATGTTTGATTGTTCTCTCAGGACCTAGGTGGAAAATACATTGTATGCATTTATATGCATATATATCTATATTTATATAATTGGGCAACGATAGGATTATTTATCAAAGAGGTAGTCAAGGCACTGGGAAAATCACAGCACAAGGTGTTTCAAGAGATGTTTGCAAGAGAAAATAGTGAACCAATCTGTTTAAAATTTAGGAAGAAAAGTTCCTTTCTGCAGGAGAGCAGAATTGATTGAAAATCTTGAGACCAGAAAAAAAACCAACACAATGTTTATTCCATTCTGTTTTCCACCCTTTCCTGGGAGAGAACAACTGAATTTATTTTCAGCTAATAGAATGCAAGCGCTTCTAAGTTCCACTACTATCAAGTACCGTTACTCTCCAGGAGGCAACAGTTAGTATTTTTAAACTGTAGTGGCACTATATCCTTACTACATCCTTATATTGGGGTGATCTGAACTTGAAGGAGTCGCTTAAGAATATTTAAAATTAGGTTAATACAAGTGCTAGGAAATACAGGGACCAATTCTGCTTTGAAGTTTCTGTCTCCTTCACTACTATTCTGTTTAGTAAAACTATTTTAATCCATTGTTGAAATTCCCCACATAAATAGGAAATGCCAGGTAGTAGACAGAACACTCCGTCCATGATATAAAGGTAGCCAAGACAGTAGCATTTGGCAGCCACTGCCATTCAAAGAGTAATGGACTTTGTATCAGATCCTATTTCCTTAGCTCTCCTTAGCTATCCTCCTTCCTTAGCTGACAGTCTCAACCAGGGTGCTAGTTAATGCTTTTGGGGGCATAAGCACCTCTCCAGTAGGTAATATTCTCCAAGTGCTAACTCATTTTGCACAAGCCACTTAACTGCCACCTTAAAGTAATGACTTTCTATCACTACTGACCTGGGCTTGATTCAATTCTTTTACTATTTATCTTCACAGTAATAAAAAAATGTGTCTCGTCAGTACAGTTTGTTTACTTAGGCCCTTCTGAAAAAGCACCTTCTAAAAGTCAGTTACACGTAGCAGGAAAAACAAGAGTACCAGATAGAGAACTGTGCTAGAGTAAATAATTTAGTTTTATAACTTCCTTAAGTTTCTCTGTTAATATAGAATTTATCAAGAAACTTCAGGATAAGGTCTTTATATTCTGGAAGAGTTTTTCCACTTAAAATTCATAGCATGAGCGATAGCACGTGGGACTCTACCTGGTAAAAGCTAAAGGCAATTGTTTCCTTTTGAAGAGAAAAGCAAGAGAAAAATATTCACTTATCTGAACCT
>NW_028127410.1:0-3000 GCF_965231255.1 Vanellus vanellus
GACCCGGGCTGCTCCTGCCCGAGTGAAACCTGGGTCAGTCCTGATGTGCCAACACCTGCTCAGAATTGGCCCTGAGGGTGGGAATCGGCTGCCCAGACTCCTGACCGTGGCATCGCTTCTTCCCTGCTCAAGCCTGTTTGCTTTCGAGTTGCAAATCTGCCACGCACCCGCACGCTGTGTGCAGGAGTGAAGCCCCCGGCTGCCCTCGTCATCCCCTGGGGGGAACGTACTCCTGGCTGCCCCCAGCCCTGTGCCTGAAGGGACCCGTTCGTCCCTGCCTGGGCTTCCCAGGCTGCCGGAACCCCAGTTCTGGTCTCGCTGGCCTCCCTCACCCGGCAGGCATTGACAGGGCCAGGGCCAGGGTGCTGCTCTTCCAGTGGGGTGCTGCAGTCGGGGATGTAGTTCTCGAGGGTGGCAGAGAGGAAGGTAAACTCTGTCATGCTGGAAGAACTGGGTGCCGTACGGCACCAAGCGGCTGAAACGCTGCTCTTGGTCGCCAGTTCCCCAGAGCTGCTCTTAAACCATGAAGCCTGGCTCATCTTGGTAGCTCCGCTTGCTTGCCAACAGCTGCCTAATCAGTCTTTTCTTTGCGCAGTATAAATAATTACCGAGCTGTCTTCTCCTCTGTTCTTCCCCCTGCCTCTGAGCCAGCCCCTGCCACCGGGGTCATGTTTGTGCTGTCTATCCCTGAGGCTGCCCACAAGCCCTGACACGCTGTCCCACGCAGCCGGTGAAGAGAGCTGTGGGGGGCGGCCGCTTCCCGGGGAGTGGGGCCGCAAAAGGAGGCGGCAGCGTACCCCCACGCGGCAGTTCTGGGGATGCTCTGCCAAACAGCTGCCTGCAGCTGGGCAACCAGCACCTCGTGCCCCCCACGCGTAGGGTGGTATCACAGCTGCCTCCTCCTTTGCAAAGACGTTGCCAGTGCTGGGGGAAACAAGCGAGGGTCCAAATTCATCGTGGGACGCTAGGAGCAGGAGCGGGTTCTTAATCTGCCTTCGCGTGGGGTGAGGTTTCCCCGTGGTCCTACACCCCCTGTCCTCACCGCGTGTCCCTGTCCCCACGCCGGCGGCTGTGGGGCTGGTCGGTCAGGGGGATGGCTGCCGGGGGGTGTGCTGGTGCCATGCTGCGTGGGGGGTTGCCACACTGACCCCTGGCACAGCGGTGCCCACAGCAGCCTCCCGTGCTGGGGGCCAGCTGCCAGCCCTGCTGCAGGCTAGCCACAGCTACGTGCCAGAGCTGGGGATGGCCCTAATGTTTCGGCTTGAAGAAGATTCCCACCTCTAAAGACTGATGTTTTCCCTACACACGCATGTTGGCTGTAATACCCTCCATCTGCAACCACCGCATCCAAAGGTGGAGGGTCCATTATATCCGGTACATGAACAGTGACTTGTACCTGGACACCCAGTCATTCGAGGCCACACTCACTAAAGGAGAGCGAATGGTTTGCCTTTAGTGTCTTCCTCTGTGGCAGCTCCTCATAGAACTACGGGTTTAAAACTAAGGAGCAAGTCTTGTTTGCTAGGTCCTGGTGATGTTCCTGCCAGTTTAATTAGCTGTTTCTGGTTATATCTGTGTGAGGCATGCTGCAAGCCCTGGGAATACCGCTCTTCTGGGCAGGGGTCAATCCCAACAGGGAGTGAGAAAGAAAACCCTGGTTCATTTTGGTTGTCTTTGTATTCTGACTGAAATCAGTTCTTGGATGTTTAGACTGAGAAGTTTTGATGAGAGGTCTGCCTGGAAGCGGTAAGGACCTCCTAGCTCATGAGGGTCGTTCACAAGGGAGACAAAGAGGAATCTGTCCTTCCCCCTTGCATTTGCCTCCCATCTGCTGCACCCACCCCTGGAGACAGGAGCGTGGGCTGTGACAACTTTGGGTCACAAGCCCTCGTCACCTTGTGTCTGTGCAGCACGTCGGCAGCAGGCTGGTCACCCAGGACTCGGCATCCTATGTCCCGAGGATGTTGCAAATACTAACAAAGTAATATTATTCTTTATATGACTGCTGATCTACCACTGTGAATCCCACAGACTGAGTGTGGCATGAAGGATATTGGTTTTATTAACTCTAAGTACGTTTATTTTTCTATGAGACATGGACTTCATAGGATCTGCAAAGAGGAGATACATCCAGCTCTGACCCTGCCCTCTCAGCCTCCCCTGTTCTCATTCACCTTCTCCTTGCCTAATTATTCTATTTTGCCGCAAATCTGTTCTTCTGTGAGTGTGCCCTGCTCACAGCAAACATCTCCACCGTTAGCACAGGCAGGGAAGCGGTTGCGTGACGTTGTTGTCAGTGGATGGTTTATCTAGTTGTAATTCCCATGGCTCCAGCTCTGCGAGTGCGTATACACAGACCTCATTTTGCAGGGGTGGCAAGGGGAAAGGTCAGCATTTATGAATCATTTCCTCCTGGCTGTGGCAATGAGGTTGGTTTGCAGAGTGAGTCATGGAAGAGCAGCCCGGAGTGGCGACGATCTCCAGGCAAAAAACCTTCAGGTCTTAAGCGACCCTTGGACTCTGTAGCTAACGGATCGTCATCATTTCACATCCCTGGTCACAAAAATCTTTGTTTACTTAGAACTGTAGGTTCTTTAGGTATCATATATCACATATGCGAGAATCCATACTTCTCCTGGAAGTATTGCAAGGACTCACACGTATGACTGCCTGGCCAGCAAAATCAAGTATCACTTAGCGAAAAGACGGAGGGAAGCCTAGCACACCTTCCTCTGGTGGGAAGATGGGCTTGTGTTTGAAATGCCTGTTTGTTATTGAAGGAGAAAGATTTCCCTAAGGGGAGTAACCTGATAAAACAGAGTAGTTGAGGCTGGACTGATTAACCCTTGGAATGAAATTTCCACATGAATGCAGAAGTGATGCTGCCGCAGGGTTTTGTCTACCTATTAACACCAAGGAGCCAATATGGTACCGCTGCGTTACGAGCTGCACAAACATGGAGTAAGCCCATCCCCACAGTGCAGAGCATGAAAACTAAAA
>NW_028127409.1:0-32000 GCF_965231255.1 Vanellus vanellus
TGCAGCAAAAAAGACAAACGTCCAGCTTTTGCTGCCACAGCAAAGGTGCCAGCGGGGAAAAGTAATGCTGGTTCTCACTGCCTCCTGGAACCTCTTCAAATGCCACAGACAATTTGGTACTCTCTGCTTTCCTGCGGACTCAATCCTCAAAAACACATGTTTTCGCTTTCGGCAGCCTCCGGAGCAAAAAAGACAAACGTCCAGGTTTTGCTGCCACAGCAAAGGTGCCAGCGGGGAAAAGTAATGCTGGTTCTCACTGCCTCCTGGAACCCTTTCAAATGCCACAGACAATTTGGCCCTCTCTGCTTTCCTGCGGACTCCATCCTCAAAAGCACCTTTTTTCGCTTTCGGCGCTGTTTGGAGCAAAAAAGACAAACGTCCAGCTTTTACTGCCACAGCAAAGGCGCCAGCGGGGAAAAGTAATGCTGGTTCTCACTGCCTCCTGGAACCCTTTCAAATGCACCACACAATTTGGCCCTCTCTGCTTTCCTGCGGACTCTATCCTCAAAAGCACCTTTTTTCGCTTTCGGGGGTGTTTGGAGCAAAAAAGACAAACGTCCAGGTTTTGCTGCCACAGCAAAGGTGCCAGCGGGGAAAAGTAATGCTGGTTCTCACTGCCTCCTGGAACCCTTTCAAATGCACCACACAATTTGGCCCTCTCTGCTTTCCTGCGGACTCCATCCTCAAAAGCACCTTTTTTCGCTTTCGGCATCCTCAGGAGCAAAAATCACAAACGTCCAGCTTTTGCTGCCACAGCAAAGGTGCCAGCGGGGAAAAGTAATGCTGGTTCTCACTGCCTCCTGGAACCCTTTCAAATGCCCCAGACAATTTGGCCCTCTCTGCTTTCCTGCGGTCTCCATCCTCAAAAGCACCTTTTTTCGCTTTCGGCGGTGTTTGGAGCAAAAAAGACAAACGTCCAGGTTTTGCTGCCACAGCAAAGGTGCCAGCGGGGAAAAGTAATGCTGGTCCTCACTGCCTCCTGGAACCCTTTCAAATGCCACAGACAATTTGGCCCTCTCTGCTTTCCTGCGGACTCCATCCTCAAAAGCACCTGTTTTCGCTTTCGGCAGCCTCCGGAGCAAAAAAGACAAACGTCCAGCTTTTGCTGCCACAGCAAAGGTGCCAGCGGGGAAAAGTAATGCTGGTTCTCACTGCCTCCTGGAACCCTTTCAAATGCACCACACAATTTGGCCCTCTCTGCTTTCCTGCGGACTCCATACTCAAAAGCACCTTTTTTCGCTTTCGGGGGTGTTTGGAGCAAAAAAGACAAACGTCCAGCTTTTGCTGCCACAGCAAAGGTGCCAGCGGGGAAAGTAATGCTGGTTCTCACTGCCTCCTGGAACCCTTTCAAATGCCCCAGACAATTTGGCCCTCTCTGCTTTCCTGCGGACTCCATCCTCAAAAGCACCTGTTTTCGCTTTCGGCAGCCTCCAGAGCAAAAAAGACAAACGTCCAGCTTTTGCTGCCACAGCAAAGGTGCCAGCGGGGAAAAGTAATGCTGGTTCTCACTGCCTCCTGGAACCCTTTCAAATGCCCCAGACAATTTGGCCCTCTCTGCTTTCCTGCGGACTCCATCCTCAAAAGCACCTTTTTTCACTTTCGGCATCCTCCAGAGCAAAAAAGACAAACGTCCAGCTTTTGCTGCCACAGCAAAGGTGCCAGCGGGGAAAAGTAATGCTGGTTCTCACTGCCTCCTGGAACCCTTTCAAATGCCACAGACAATTTGGCCCTCTCTGCTTTCCTGCGGACTCCATCCTCAAAAGCACCTTTTTTCGCTTTCGGCGGTGTTTGGAGCAAAAAAGACAAACGTCTAGCTTTTGCTGCCACAGCAAAGGTGCCAGCGGGGAAAAGTAATGCTGGTTCTCACTGCCTCCTGGAACCCTTTCAAATGCCACAGACAATTTGGCCCTCTCTGCTTTCCTGCGGACTCAATCCTCAAAAGCACCTTTTTTCGCTTTCGGCAGCCTCCGGAGCAAAAAAGACAAACGTCCAGCTTTTGCTGCCACAGCAAAGGTGCCAGCGGGGAAAAGTAATGCTGGTTCTCACTGCCTCCTGGAACCCTTTCAAATGCCCCAGACAATTTGGCCCTCTCTGCTTTCCTGCGGTCTCCATCCTCAAAAGCACCTTTTTTCGCTTTCGGCGGTGTTTGGAGCAAAAAAGACAAACGTCCAGGTTTTGCTGCCACAGCAAAGGTGCCAGCGGGGAAAAGTAATGCTGGTTCTCACTGCCTCCTGGAACCCTTTCAAATGCCCCAGACAATTTGGCCCTCTCTGCTTTCCTGCGGACTCCATCCTCAAAAGCACCTTTTTTCGCTTTCGGCGGTGTTTGGAGCAAAAAAGACAAACGTCCAGCTTTTGCTGCCACAGCAAAGGTGCCAGCGGGGAAAAGGAATGCTGGTTCTCACTGCCTCCTGGAACCCTTTCAAATGCCACAGACAATTTGGCCCTCTCTGCTTTCCTGCGGACTCCATCCTCAAAAGCACCTGTTTTCGCTTTCGGCAGCCACCGGAGCAAAAAAGACAAACGTCCAGCTTTTGCTGCCACAGCAAAGGTGCCAGCGGGGAAAAGTAATGCTGGTTCTCACTGCCTCCTGGAACCCTTTCAAATGCACCACACAATTTGGCCCTCTCTGCTTTCCTGCGGACTCCATCCTCAAAAGCACCTGTTTTCGCTTTCGGCGGTGTTTAGAGCAAAAAAGACAAACGTCCAGGTTTTGCTGCCACAGCAAAGGTGCCAGCGGGGAAAAGTAATGCTGGTTCTCACTGCCTCCTGGAACCCTTTCAAATGCCCCAGACAATTTGGCCCTCCCTGCTTTCTTGCAGACTCCATCCTCAAAAGCACCTTTTTTCGCTTTCGGCATCCTCCGGAGCAAAAAAGACAAACGTCCAGCTTTTGCTGCCACAGCAAAGGTGCCAGCGGGGAAAAGTAATGCTGGTTCTCACTGCCTCCTGGAACCTCTTCAAATGCCCCAGACAATTTGGCACTCTCTGCTTTCCTGCGGACTCCATCCTGAAAAGCACCTTTTTTCACTTTCGGCATCCTCAGGAGCAAAAATCACAAACGTCCAGCTTTTGCTGCCACAGCAAAGGTGCCAGCGGGGAAAAGTAATGCTGGTTCTCACTGCCTCCTGGAACCCTTTCAAATGCCACAGACAATTTGGCCCTCTCTGCTTTCCTGCGGACTCCATCCTCAAAAGCACCTTTTTTCGCTTTCGGCGGTGTTTGGAGCAAAAAAGACAAACGTCCAGCTTTTGCTGCCACAGCAAAGGTGCCAGCAGGAAAAAGTAATGCTGGTTCTCACTGCCTCCTGGAACCCTTTCAAATGCCACAGACAATTTGGCCCTCTCTGCTTTCCTGCGGACTCTATCCTCAAAAGCACCTTTTTTCACTTTCGGCATCCTCCAGAGCAAAAAAATACAAACGTCCAGGTTTTGCTGCCACAGCAAAGGTGCCAGCGGGGAAAAGTAATGCTGGTTCTCACTGCCTCCTGGAACCCTTTCAAATGCCACAGACAATTTGGCCCTCTCTGCTTTCCTGCGGACTCCATCCTCAAAAGCACCTTTTTTCGCTTTCGGCGGTGTTTGGAGCAAAAAAGACAAACGTCTAGCTTTTGCTGCCACAGCAAAGGTGCCAGCAGGGAAAAGTAATGCTGGTTCTCACTGCCTCCTGGAACCCTTTCAAATGCCACAGACAATTTGGCCCTCTCTGCTTTCCTGCGGACTCAATCCTCAAAAGCACCTTTTTTCGCTTTCGGCAGCCTCCGGAGCAAAAAAGACAAACGTCCAGCTTTTGCTGCCACAGCAAAGGTGCCAGCGGGGAAAAGTAATGCTGGTTCTCACTGCCTCCTGGAACCCTTTCAAATGCCCCAGACAATTTGGCCCTCTCTGCTTTCCTGCGGTCTCCATCCTCAAAAGCACCTTTTTTCGCTTTCGGCGGTGTTTGGAGCAAAAAAGACAAACGTCCAGCTTTTGCTGCCACAGCAAAGGTGCCAGCGGGGAAAAGTAATGCTGGTCCTCACTGCCTCCTGGAACCCTTTCAAATGCACCACACAATTTGGCCCTCTCTGCTTTCCTGCGGACTCCATCCTCAAAAGCACCTTTTTTCGCTTTCATCGGTGTTTGGAGCAAAAAAGACAAACGTCCAGCTTTTGCTGCCACAGCAAAGGTGCCAGCGGGGAAAAGTAATGCTGGTTCTCACTGCCTCCTGGAACCCTTTCAAATGCCCCAGACAATTTGGCCCTCTCTGCTTTCCTGCGGACTCTATCCTCAAAAGCACCTTTTTTCGTTTCGGCATCCTCCAGAGCAAAAAAGACAAACGTCCAGCTTTTGCTGCCACAGCAAAGGTGCCAGCGGGGAAAAGTAATGCTGGTTCTCACTGCCTCCTGGAACCTCTTCAAATGCCCCAGACAATTTGGTACTCTCTGCTTTCCTGCGGACTCAATCCTCAAAAACACATGTTTTCGCTTTCGGCAGCCTCCGGAGCAAAAAAGACAAACGTCCAGGTTTTGCTGCCACAGCAAAGGTGCCAGCGGGGAAAAGTAATGCTGGTTCTCACTGCCTCCTGGAACCCTTTCAAATGCCCCAGACAATTTGGCCCTCTCTGCTTTCCTGCGGACTCTATCCTCAAAAGCACCTTTTTTCGTTTCGGCATCCTCCAGAGCAAAAAAGACAAACGTCCAGCTTTTGCTGCCACAGCAAAGGTGCCAGCGGGGAAAAGTAATGCTGGTTCTCACTGCCTCCTGGAACCTCTTCAAATGCCCCAGACAATTTGGCCCTCTCTGCTTTCCTGCGGACTCCATCCTCAAAAGCACCTTTTTTCGCTTTCGGCGCTGTTTGGAGCAAAAAAGACAAACGTCCAGCTTTTACTGCCACAGCAAAGGCGCCAGCGGGGAAAAGTAATGCTGGTTCTCACTGCCTCCTGGAACCCTTTCAAATGCACCACACAATTTGGCCCTCTCTGCTTTCCTGCGGACTCTATCCTCAAAAGCACCTTTTTTCGCTTTCGGGGGTGTTTGGAGCAAAAAAGACAAACGTCCAGGTTTTGCTGCCACAGCAAAGGTGCCAGCGGGGAAAAGTAATGCTGGTTCTCACTGCCTCCTGGAACCCTTTCAAATGCACCACACAATTTGGCCCTCTCTGCTTTCCTGCGGACTCCATCCTCAAAAGCACCTTTTTTCGCTTTCGGCATCCTCAGGAGCAAAAATCACAAACGTCCAGCTTTTGCTGCCACAGCAAAGGTGCCAGCGGGGAAAAGTAATGCTGGTTCTCACTGCCTCCTGGAACCCTTTCAAATGCCCCAGACAATTTGGCCCTCTCTGCTTTCCTGCGGTCTCCATCCTCAAAAGCACCTTTTTTCGCTTTCGGCGGTGTTTGGAGCAAAAAAGACAAACGTCCAGGTTTTGCTGCCACAGCAAAGGTGCCAGCGGGGAAAAGTAATGCTGGTCCTCACTGCCTCCTGGAACCCTTTCAAATGCCACAGACAATTTGGCCCTCTCTGCTTTCCTGCGGACTCCATCCTCAAAAGCACCTGTTTTCGCTTTCGGCAGCCTCCGGAGCAAAAAAGACAAACGTCCAGCTTTTGCTGCCACAGCAAAGGTGCCAGCGGGGAAAAGTAATGCTGGTTCTCACTGCCTCCTGGAACCCTTTCAAATGCACCACACAATTTGGCCCTCTCTGCTTTCCTGCGGACTCCATCCTCAAAAGCACCTGTTTTCGCTTTCGGCAACCTCCGGTGGTAAAAAGACAAACGTCCAGCTTTTGCTGCCACAGCAAAGGTGCCAGCGGGGAAAAGTAATGCTGGTTCTCACTGCCTCCTGGAACCCTTTCAAATGCCACAGACAATTTGGCCCTCTCTGCTTTCCTGCGGACTCCATACTCAAAAGCACCTTTTTTCGCTTTCGGGGGTGTTTGGAGCAAAAAAGACAAACGTCCAGCTTTTGCTGCCACAGCAAAGGTGCCAGCGGGGAAAGTAATGCTGGTTCTCACTGCCTCCTGGAACCCTTTCAAATGCCCCAGACAATTTGGCCCTCTCTGCTTTCCTGCGGACTCCATCCTCAAAAGCACCTGTTTTCGCTTTCGGCAGCCTCCGGAGCAAAAAAGACAAACGTCCAGCTTTTGCTGCCACAGCAAAGGTGCCAGCGGGGAAAAGTAATGCTGGTTCTCACTGCCTCCTGGAACCCTTTCAAATGCACCACACAATTTGGTCCTCTCTGCTTTCCTGCGGACTCCATCCTCAAAAGCACCTTTTTTCGCTTTCCGGGGTGTTTGGAGCAAAAAAGACAAACGTCCAGGTTTTGCTGCCACAGCAAAGGTGCCAGCGGGGAAAAGTAATGCTGGTTCTCACTGCCTCCTGGAACCCTTTCAAATGCCACAGACAATTTGGCCCTCTCTGCTTTCCTGCGGACTCCATCCTCAAAAGCACCTTTTTTCACTTTCGGCATCCTCCAGAGCAAAAAAGACAAACGTCCAGGTTTTGCTGCCACAGCAAAGGTGCCAGCGGGGAAAAGTAATGCTGGTTCTCACTGCCTCCTGGAACCCTTTCAAATGCCACAGACAATTTGGCCCTCTCTGCTTTCCTGCGGACTCCATCTTCAAAAGCACATTTTTTCGCTTTCGGCGGTGTTTGGAGCAAAAAAGACAAACGTCTAGCTTTTGCTGCCACAGCAAAGGTGCCAGCGGGGAAAAGTAATGCTGGTTCTCACTGCCTCCTGGAACCCTTTCAAATGCCACAGACAATTTGGCCCTCTCTGCTTTCCTGCGGACTCAATCCTCAAAAGCACCTTTTTTCGCTTTCGGCAGCCTCCGGAGCAAAAAAGACAAACGTCCAGCTTTTGCTGCCACAGCAAAGGTGCCAGCGGGGAAAAGTAATGCTGGTCCTCACTGCCTCCTGGAACCCTTTCAAATGCACCACACAATTTGGCCCTCTCTGCTTTCCTGCGGACTCCATCCTCAAAAGCACCTTTTTTCGCTTTCATCGGTGTTTGGAGCAAAAAAGACAAACGTCCAGCTTTTGCTGCCACAGCAAAGGTGCCAGCGGGGAAAAGTAATGCTGGTTCTCACTGCCTCCTGGAACCCTTTCAAATGCCACAGACAATTTGGCCCTCTCTGCTTTCCTGCGGACTCTATCCTCAAAAGCACCTTTTTTCCTTTCGGCATCCTCCCGAGCAAAAAAGACAAACGTCCAGGTTTTGCTGCCACAGCAAAGGTGCCAGCGGGGAAAAGTAATGCTGGTTCTCACTGCCTCCTGGAACCTCTTCAAATGCCCCAGACAATTTGGTACTCTCTGCTTTCCTGCGGACTCAATCCTCAAAAACACATGTTTTCGCTTTCGGCAGCCTCCGGAGCAAAAAAGACAAACGTCCAGGTTTTGCTGCCACAGCAAAGGTGCCAGCGGGGAAAAGTAATGCTGGTTCTCACTGCCTCCTGGAACCCTTTCAAATGCCACAGACAATTTGGCCCTCTCTGCTTTCCTGCGGACTCCATCCTCAAAAGCAGCTTTTTTCGCTTTCGGCGCTGTTTGGAGCAAAAAAGACAAACGTCCAGCTTTTGCTGCCACAGCAAAGGCGCCAGCGGGGAAAAGTAATGCTGGTTCTCACTGCCTCCTGGAACCCTTTCAAATGCACCACAAAATTTGGCCCTCTCTGCTTTCCTGCGGACTCTATCCTCAAAAGCACCTTTTTTCGCTTTCGGGGGTGTTTGGAGCAAAAAAGACAAACGTCCAGGTTTTGCTGCCACAGCAAAGGTGCCAGCGGGGAAAAGTAATGCTGGTTCTCACTGCCTCCTGGAACCCTTTCAAATGCACCACACAATTTGGCCCTCTCTGCTTTCCTGCGGACTCCATCCTCAAAAGCACCTATTTTCGCTTATGGCGGTGTTTAGAGCAAAAAAGAAAAACGTCCAGGTTTTGCTGCCACAGCAAAGCTGCCAGCGGGGAAAAGTAATGCTGGTTCTCACTGCCTCCTGGAACCCTTTCAAATGCCACAGACAATTTGGCCCTCCCTGCTTTCTTGCGGACTCCATCCTCAAAAGCACCTTTTTTCGCTTTCGGCATCCTCCGGAGCAAAAAAGACAAACGTCCAGCTTTTGCTGCCACAGCAAAGGTGCCAGCGGGGAAAAGTAATGCTGGTTCTCATTGCCTCCTGGAACCTCTTCAAATGCCCCAGACAATTTGGCACTCTCTGCTTTCCTGCGGACTCCATCCTCAAAAGCACCTTTTTTCGCTTTCGGCATCCTCAGGAGCAAAAATCACAAACGTCCAGCTTTTACTGCCACAGCAAAGGTGCCAGCGGGGAAAAGTAATGCTGCTTCTCACTGCCTCCTGGAACCCTTTCAAATGCCACAGACAATTTGGCCCTCTCTGCTTTCCTGCGGACTCCATCCTCAAAAGCAACTTTTTTCGCTTTCGCCGCTCTTTGGAGCAAAAAAGACAAACGTCCAGCTTTTGCTGCCACAGCAAAGGTGCCAGCAGGAAAAAGTAATGCTGGTTCTCACTGCCTCCTGGAACCCTTTCAAATGCCACAGATAATTTGGCCCTCTCTGCTTTCCTGCGGACTCCATCCTCAAAAGCACCTGTTTTCGCTTTCGGCAGCCTCCGGAGCAAAAAAGACAAACGTCCAGCTTTTGCTGCCACAGCAAAGGTGCCAGCGGGGAAAAGTAATGCTGGTTCTCACTGCCTCCTGGAACCCTTTCAAATGCACCACACAATTTGGCCCTCTCTGCTTTCCTGCGGACTCTATCCTCAAAAGCACCTTTTTTCGCTTTCTGGGGTGTTTGGAGCAAAAAAGAAAAACGTCCAGCTTTTGCTGCCACAGCAAAGGTGCCAGCAGGAAAAAGTAATGCTGGTTCTCACTGCCTCCTGGAACCCTTTCAAATGCCACAGACAATTTGGCCCTCTCTGCTTTCCTGCGGACTCCATCCTCAAAAGCACCTGTTTTCGCTTTCGGCAGCCTCCGGAGCAAAAAAGACAAACGTCCAGCTTTTGCTGCCACAGCAAAGGTGCCAGCGGGGAAAAGTAATGCTGGTTCTCACTGCCTCCTGGAACCCTTTCAAATGCACCACACAATTTGGCCCTCTCTGCTTTCCTGCGGACTCTATCCTCAAAAGCACCTTTTTTCGCTTTCTGGGGTGTTTGGAGCAAAAAAGAAAAACGTCCAGCTTTTGCTGCCACAGCAAAGGTGCCAGCGGGGAAAAGTAATGCTGGTTCTCACTGCCTCCTGGAACCCTTTCAAATGCCACAGACAATTTGGCCCTCTCTGCTTTCCTGCGGACTCTATCCTCAAAAGCACCTTTTTTCACTTTCGGCATCCTCCAGAGCAAAAAAATACAAACGTCCAGGTTTTGCTGCCACAGCAAAGGTGCCAGCGGGGAAAAGTAATGCTGGTTCTCACTGCCTCCTGGAACCCTTTCAAATGCCCCAGACAATTTGGCCCTCTCTGCTTTCCTGCGGACTCTATCCTCAAAAGCACCTTTTTTCGCTTTCGTCGGTGTTTGGAGCAAAAAAGACAAACGTCTAGCTTTTGCTGCCACAGCAAAGGTGCCAGCGGGGAAAAGTAATGCTGGTTCTCACTGCCTCCTGGAACCCTTTCAAATGCCACAGACAATTTGGCCCTCTCTGCTTTCCTGCGGACTCCATCCTCAAAATCACCTTTTTTCGCTTTCGGCAGCCTCCGGAGCAAAAAAGACAAACGTCCAGCTTTTGCTGCCACAGCAAAGGTGCCAGCGGGGAAAAGTAATGCTGCTTCTCACTGCCTCCTGGAACCCTTTCAAATGCCCCAGACAATTTGGCCCTCTCTGCTTTCCTGCGGTCTCCATCCTCAAAAGCACCTTTTTTCGCTTTCGGCGGTGTTTGGAGCAAAAAAGACAAACGTCCAGCTTTTGCTGCCACAGCAAAGGTGCCAGCGGGGAAAAGTAATGCTGGTCCTCACTGCCTCCTGGAACCCTTTCAAATGCCACAGACAATTTGGCCCTCTCTGCTTTCCTGCGGACTCCATCCTCAAAAGCACCTTTTTTCGCTTTCGGCGGTGTTTGGAGCAAAAAAGACAAACGTCCAGCTTTTGCTGCCACAGCAAAGGTGCCAGCGGGGAAAAGTAATGCTGGTTCTCACTGCCTCCTGGAACCCTTTCAAATGCCACAGACAATTTGGCCCTCTCTGCTTTCCTGCGGACTCTATCCTCAAAAGCACCTTTTTTCGCTTTCGGCAGCCTCCGGAGCAAAAAAGACAAACGTCCAGCTTTTGCTGCCACAGCAAAGGTGCCAGCGGGGAAAAGTAATGCTGGTTCTCACTGCCTCCTGGAACCCTTTCAAATGCCCCAGACAATTTGGCCCTCTCTGCTTTCCTGCGGTCTCCATCCTCAAAAGCACCTTTTTTCGTTTCGGCATCCTCCAGAGCAAAAAAGACAAACGTCCAGGTTTTGCTGCCACAGCAAAGGTGCCAGCGGGGAAAAGTAATGCTGGTTCTCACTGCCTCCTGGAACCTCTTCAAATGCCCCAGACAATTTGGCACTCTCTGCTTTCCTGCGGACTCTATCCTCAAAAGCACCTTTTTTCGTTTCGGCATCCTCAAGAGCAAAAAAGACAAACGTCCAGGTTTTGCTGCCACAGCAAAGGTGCCAGCGGGGAAAAGTAATGCTGGTTCTCACTGCCTCCTGGAACCTCTTCAAATGCCCCAGACAATTTGGTACTCTCTGCTTTCCTGCGGACTCAATCCTCAAAAGCACCTGTTTTCCCTTTCGGCAGCCTCCGGAGCAAAAAAGACAAACGTCCAGCTTTTGCTGCCACAGCAAAGGTGCCAGCGGGGAAAAGTAATGCTGGTTCTCACTGCCTCCTGGAACCCTTTCAAATGCCACAGACAATTTGGCCCTCTCTGCTTTCCTGCGGACTCCATCCTCAAAAGCACCTTTTTTCGCTTTCGGCGGTGTTTGGAGCAAAAAAGACAAACGTCCAGCTTTTGCTGCCACAGCAAAGGTGCCAGCGGGGAAAAGTAATGCTGGTTCTCACTGCCTCCTGGAACCCTTTCAAATGCCACAGACAATTTGGCCCTCTCTGCTTTCCTGTGGACTCCATCTTGAAAAGCACCTTTTTTCGCTTTCGGCGGTGTTTGGAGCAAAAAAGACAAACGTCCAGCTTTTGCTGCCACAGCAAAGGTGCCAGCGGGGAAAAGGAATGCTGGTTCTCACTGCCTCCTGGAACCCTTTCAAATGCCCCAGACAATTTGGCCCTCTCTGCTTTCCTGCGGACTCCATCCTCAAAAGCACCTGTTTTCGCTTTCGGCAGCCTCCGGAGCAAAAAAGACAAACGTCCAGCTTTTGCTGCCACAGCAAAGGTGCCAGCGGGGAAAAGTGATGCTGGTCCTCATTGCCTCCTGGAACCTCTTCAAATGCCACAGACAATTTGGCCCTCTCTGTTTTCCTGCGGACTCCATCCTCAAAAGCACCTGTTTTCGCTTTCGGCAGCCTCCGGAGCAAAAAAGACAAACGTCCAGCTTTTGCTGCCACAGCAAAGGTGCCAGCGGGGAAAAGTAATGCTGGTTCTCACTGCCTCCTGGAACCCTTTCAAATGCCCCAGACAATTTGGCCCTCTCTGCTTTCTTGCGGACTCTATCCTCAAAAGCACCTTTTTTCGTTTCGGCATCCTCCAGAGCAAAAAAGACAAACGTCCAGCTTTTGCTGCCACAGCAAAGGTGCCAGCGGGGAAAAGTAATGCTGCTTCTCACTGCCTCCTGGAACCTCTTCAAATGCCCCAGACAATTTGGCCCTCTCTGCTTTCCTGCGGACTCTATCCTCAAAAGCACCTTTTTTCCTTTCGGCATCCTCCCGAGCAAAAAAGACAAACGTCCAGCTTTTGCTGCCACAGCAAAGGTGCCAGCGGGGAAAAGTAATGCTGGTTCTCACTGCCTCCTGGAACCCTTTCAAATGCCCCCGACAATTTGGCCCTCTCTGCTTTCTTGCGGACTCGAGCCTCAAAAGCACCTTTTTTCGTTTCGGCATCCTCCAGAGCAAAAAAGACAAACGTCCAGGTTTTGCTGCCACAGCAAAGGTGCCAGCGGGGAAAAGTAATGCTGGTTCTCACTGCCTCCTGGAACCTCTTCAAATGCATCAGACAATTTGGCACTCTCTGCTTTCCTGCGGACTCCATCCTCAAAAGCACCTTTTTTCGTTTCGGCATCCTCCCGAGCAAAAAAGACAAACGTCCAGGTTTTGCTGCCACAGCAAAGGTGCCAGCGGGGAAAAGTAATGCTGGTTCTCACTGCCTCCTGGAACCTCTTCAAATGCCCCAGACAATTTGGTACTCTCTCCTTTCCTGCGGACTCAATCCTCAAAAACACATGTTTTCGCTTTCGGCAGCCTCCGGAGCAAAAAAGACAAACGTCCAGGTTTTGCTGCCACAGCAAAGGTGCCAGCGGGGAAAAGTAATGCTGGTTCTCACTGCCTCCTGGAACCCTTTCAAATGCCACAGACAATTTGGCCCTCTCTGCTTTCCTGCGGACTCCATCCTCAAAAGCACCTGTTTTCGCTTTCGGCAGCCTCCGGAGCAAAAAAGACAAACGTCCAGCTTTTGCTGCCACAGCAAAGGTGCCAGCGGGGAAAAGTAATGCTGGTCCTCACTTCCTCCTGGAACCCTTTCAAATGCACCACACAATTTGGCCCTCTCTGCTTTCCTGCGGACTCTATCCTCAAAAGCACCTTTTTTCGCTTTCGGGGGTGTTTGGAGCAAAAAAGACAAACGTCCAGCTTTTGCTGCCACAGCAAAGGCGCCAGCGGGGAAAAGTAATGCTGGTTCTCACTTCCTCCTGGAACCCTTTCAAATGCCCCAGACAATTTGGCCCTCTCTGCTTTCCTGCGGACTCCATCCTCAAAAGCACCTTTTTTCGCTTTCAGCATCCTCCGGAGCAAAAAAGACAAACGTCCAGCTTTTGCTGCCACAGCAAAGGTGCCAGCGGGGAAAAGGAATGCTGGTTCTCACTGCCTCCTGGAACCCTTTCAAATGCCACAGACAATTTGGCCCTCTCTGCTTTCCTGCGGACTCCATCCTCAAAAGCACCTGTTTTCGCTTTCGGCAGCCTCCGGAGCAAAAAAGACAAACGTCCAGCTTTTGCTGCCACAGCAAAGGCGCCAGCGGGGAAAAGTAATGCTGGTTCTCACTGCCTCCTGGAACCCTTTCAAATGCCCCAGACAATTTGGCCCTCTCTGCTTTCCTGCGGACTCCATCCTCAAAAGCACCTTTTTTCGTTTCGGCATCCTCCAGAGCAAAAATCACAAACGTCCAGGTTTTGCTGCCACAGCAAAGGTGCCAGCGGGGAAAAGTAATGCTGGTTCTCACTGCCTCCTGGAACCTCTTCAAATGCCCCAGACAATTTGGCACTCTCTGCTTTCCTGCGGACTCTATCCTCAAAAGCACCTTTTTTCTTTTCGGCATCCTCCAGAGCAAAAAAGACAAACGTCCAGGTTTTGCTGCCACAGCAAAGGTGCCAGCGGGGAAAAGTAATGCTGGTTCTCACTGCCTCCTGGAACCCTTTCAAATGCCACAGACAATTTGGCCCTCTCTGCTTTCCTGCGGACTCCATCCTCAAAAGCACCTTTTTTCGTTTCGGCATCCTCCAGAGCAAAAATCACAAACGTCCAGGTTTTGCTGCCACAGCAAAGGTGCCAGCAGGGAAAAGTAATGCTGGTTCTCACTGCCTCCTGGAACCCTTTCAAATGCACCACACAATTTGGCCCTCTCTGCTTTCCTGCGGACTCTATCCTCAAAAGCACCTTTTTTCGCTTTCGGCGGTGTTTGGAGCAAAAAAGACAAACGTCCAGCTTTTGCTGCCACAGCAAAGGTGCCAGCGGGGAAAAGGAATGCTGGTTCTCACTGCCTCCTGGAACCCTTTCAAATGCCCCAGACAATTTGGCCCTCTCTGCTTTCCTGCGGACTCCATCCTCAAAAGCACCTGTTTTCGCTTTCGGCAGCCTCCGGAGCAAAAAAGACAAACGTCCAGCTTTTGCTGCCACAGCAAAGGTGCCAGCGGGGAAAAGGAATGCTGGTTCTCACTGCCTCCTGGAACCCTTTCAAATGCACCACACAATTTGGCCCTCTCTGCTTTTCTGCGGACTCCATCCTCAAAAGCACCTTTTTTCGCTTTCGGCAGCCTCCGGAGCAAAAAAGACAAACGTCCAGCTTTTGCTGCCACAGCAAAGGTGCCAGCGGGGAAAAGTGATGCTGGTCCTCATTGCCTCCTGGAACCTCTTCAAATGCCCCAGACAATTTGGCCCTCTCTGTTTTCCTGCGGACTCCATCCTCAAAAGCACCTGTTTTCGCTTTCGGCAGCCTCCGGAGCAAAAAAGACAAACGTCCAGGTTTTGCTGCCACAGCAAAGGTGCCAGCGGGGAAAAGGAATGCTGGTTCTCACTGCCTCCTGGAACCCTTTCAAATGCCCCCGACAATTTGGCCCTCTCTGCTTTCTTGCGGACTCGAGCCTCAAAAGCACCTTTTTTCGTTTCGGCATCCTCCAGAGCAAAAAAGACAAACGTCCAGCTTTTGCTGCCACAGCAAAGGTGCCAGCGGGGAAAAGTAATGCTGGTTCTCACTGCCTCCTGGAACCCTTTCAAATGCACCACACAATTTGGCCCTCTCTGCTTTCCTGCGGACTCTATCCTCAAAAGCACCTGTTTTCGCTTTCGGCGGTGTTTGGAGCAAAAAAGACAAACGTCCAGGTTTTGCTGCCACAGCAAAGGTGCCAGCGGGGAAAAGTTATGCTGGTTCTCACTGCCTCCTGGAACCCTTTCAAATGCACCACACAATTTGGCCCTCTCTGCTTTCCTGCGGACTCTATCCTCAAAAGCACCTTTTTTCGTTTCGGCATCCTCCAGAGCAAAAAAGACAAACGTCAAGGTTTTGCTGCCACAGCAAAGGTGCCAGCGGGGAAAAGTAATGCTGGTTCTCACTGCCTCCTGGAACCTCTTCAAATGCCCCAGACAATTTGGCACTCTCTGCTTTCCTGCGGACTCTATCCTCAAAAGCACCTTTTTTCGTTTCGGCATACTCCCGAGCAAAAAAGACAAACGTCCAGGTTTTGCTGCCACAGCAAAGGTGCCAGCGGGGAAAAGGAATGCTGGTTCTCACTGCCTCCTGGAACCCTTTCAAATGCCCCAGACAATTTGGCCCTCTCTGCTTTCCTGCGGACTCCATCCTCAAAAGCACCTGTTTTCGCTTTCGGCAGCCTCCGGAGCAAAAAAGACAAACGTCCAGCTTTTGCTGCCACAGCAAAGGTGCCAGCGGGGAAAAGTAATGCTGGTTCTCACTGCCTCCTGGAACCCTTTCAAATGCACCACACAATTTGGCCCTCTCTGCTTTCCTGCGGACTCCATCCTCAAAAGCACCTGTTTTCGCTTTCGGCAACCTCCGGTGGTAAAAAGACAAACGTCCAGCTTTTGCTGCCACAGCAAAGGTGCCAGCAGGGAAAAGTAATGCTGGTTCTCACTGCCTCCTGGAACCCTTTCAAATGCCACAGACAATTTGGCCCTCTCTGCTTTCCTGCGGACTCTATCCTCAAAAGCACCTGTTTTCGCTTTCGGCGGTGTTTAGAGCAAAAAAGACAAACGTCCAGCTTTTGCTGCCACAGCAAAGGTGCCAGCGGGGAAAAGTAATGCTGGTTCTCACTGCCTCCTGGAACCCTTTCAAATGCCACAGACAATTTGGCCCTCTCTGCTTTCTTGCGGACTCCATCCTCAAAAGCACCTTTTTTCGCTTTCGGCGGTGTTTGGAGCAAAAAAGACAAACGTCCAGCTTTTGCTGCCACAGCAAAGGTGCCAGCGGGGAAAAGTGATGCTGGTCCTCATTGCCTCCTGGAACCTCTTCAAATGCCCCAGACAATTTGGCCCTCTCTGCTTTCCTGCGGACTCCATCCTCAAAAGCACCTGTTTTCGCTTTCGGCAGCCTCCGGAGCAAAAAAGACAAACGTCCAGGTTTTGCTGCCACAGCAAAGGTGCCAGCGGGGAAAAGTAATGCTGGTTCTCACTGCCTCCTGGAACCCTTTCAAATGCCACAGACAATTTGGCCCTCTCTGCTTTCCTGCGGACTCTATCCTCAAAAGCACCTTTTTTCGCTTTCGGCGGTGTTTGGAGCAAAAAAGACAAACGTCCAGCTTTTGCTGCCACAGCAAAGGTGCCAGCGGGGAAAAGTAATGCTGGTTCTCACTGCCTCCTGGAACCCTTTCAAATGCCCCAGACAATTTGGCCCTCTCTGCTTTCCTGAGGACTCTATCCTCAAAAGCACCTTTTTTCGTTTCGGCATCCTCCAGAGCAAAAAAGACAAACGTCCAGGTTTTGCTGCCACAGCAAAGGTGCCAGCGGGGAAAAGTAATGCTGGTTCTCACTGCCTCCTGGAACCTCTTCAAATGCCCCAGACAATTTGGCACTCTCTGCTTTCCTGCGGACTCTATCCTCAAAAGCACCTTTTTTCGTTTCGGCATCCTCCCGAGCAAAAAAGACAAACGTCCAGGTTTTGCTGCCACAGCAAAGGTGCCAGCGGGGAAAAGTAATGCTGGTTCTCACTGCCTCCTGGAACCCTTTCAAATGCACCACACAATTTGGCCCTCTCTGCTTTCCTGCGGACTCTATCCTCAAAAGCACCTTTTTTCGCTTTCGGCGGTGTTTGGAGCAAAAAAGACAAACGTCCAGCTTTTGCTGCCACAGCAAAGGTGCCAGCGGGGAAAAGGAATGCTGGTTCTCACTGCCTCCTGGAACCCTTTCAAATGCACCACACAATTTGGCCCTCTCTGCTTTTCTGCGGACTCCATCCTCAAAAGCACCTTTTTTCGCTTTCGGCAGCCTCCGGAGCAAAAAAGACAAACGTCCAGCTTTTGCTGCCACAGCAAAGGTGCCAGCGGGGAAAAGTGATGCTGGTCCTCATTGCCTCCTGGAACCTCTTCAAATGCCCCAGACAATTTGGCCCTCTCTGTTTTCCTGCGGACTCCATCCTCAAAAGCACCTGTTTTCGCTTTCGGCAGCCTCCGGAGCAAAAAAGACAAACGTCCAGGTTTTGCTGCCACAGCAAAGGTGCCAGCGGGGAAAAGGAATGCTGGTTCTCACTGCCTCCTTGAACCCTTTCAAATGCCACAGACAATTTGGCCCTCTCTGCTTTCCTGCGGACTCTATCCTCAAAAGCACCTTTTTTCGCTTTCGGCGGTGTTTGGAGCAAAAAAGACAAACGTCCAGCTTTTGCTGCCACAGCAAAGGTGCCAGCGGGGAAAAGTAATGCTGGTTCTCACTGCCTCCTGGAACCCTTTCAAATGCCCCCGACAATTTGGCCCTCTCTGCTTTCTTGCGGACTCGAGCCTCAAAAGCACCTTTTTTCGTTTCGGCATCCTCCAGAGCAAAAAAGACAAACGTCCAGCTTTTGCTGCCACAGCAAAGGTGCCAGCGGGGAAAAGTAATGCTGGTTCTCACTGCCTCCTGGAACCCTTTCAAATGCACCACACAATTTGGCCCTCTCTGCTTTCCTGCGGACTCTATCCTCAAAAGCACCTGTTTTCGCTTTCGGCGGTGTTTGGAGCAAAAAAGACAAACGTCCAGGTTTTGCTGCCACAGCAAAGGTGCCAGCGGGGAAAAGTAATGCTGGTTCTCACTGCCTCCTGGAACCCTTTCAAATGCACCACACAATTTGGCCCTCTCTGCTTTCCTGCGGACTCTATCCTCAAAAGCACCTTTTTTCGTTTCGGCATCCTCCAGAGCAAAAAAGACAAACGTCAAGGTTTTGCTGCCACAGCAAAGGTGCCAGCGGGGAAAAGTAATGCTGGTTCTCACTGCCTCCTGGAACCTCTTCAAATGCCCCAGACAATTTGGCACTCTCTGCTTTCCTGCGGACTCTATCCTCAAAAGCACCTTTTTTCGTTTCGGCATACTCCCGAGCAAAAAAGACAAACGTCCAGGTTTTGCTGCCACAGCAAAGGTGCCAGCGGGGAAAAGGAATGCTGGTTCTCACTGCCTCCTGGAACCCTTTCAAATGCCCCAGACAATTTGGCCCTCTCTGCTTTCCTGCGGACTCCATCCTCAAAAGCACCTGTTTTCGCTTTCGGCAGCCTCCGGAGCAAAAAAGACAAACGTCCAGCTTTTGCTGCCACAGCAAAGGTGCCAGCGGGGAAAAGTAATGCTGGTTCTCACTGCCTCCTGGAACCCTTTCAAATGCACCACACAATTTGGCCCTCTCTGCTTTCCTGCGGACTCCATCCTCAAAAGCACCTGTTTTCGCTTTCGGCAACCTCCGGTGGTAAAAAGACAAACGTCCAGCTTTTGCTGCCACAGCAAAGGTGCCAGCAGGGAAAAGTAATGCTGGTTCTCACTGCCTCCTGGAACCCTTTCAAATGCCACAGACAATTTGGCCCTCTCTGCTTTCCTGCGGACTCTATCCTCAAAAGCACCTGTTTTCGCTTTCGGCGGTGTTTAGAGCAAAAAAGACAAACGTCCAGCTTTTGCTGCCACAGCAAAGGTGCCAGCGCGGAAAAGTAATGCTGGTTCTCACTGCCTCCTGGAACCCTTTCAAATGCCCCAGACAATTTGGCCCTCTCTGCTTTCCTGCGGACTCTATCCTCAAAAGCACCTTTTTTCGTTTCGGCATCCTCCAGAGCAAAAAAGACAAACGTCCAGGTTTTGCTGCCACAGCAAAGGTGCCAGCGGGGAAAAGTAATGCTGGTTCTCACTGCCTCCTGGAACCCTTTCAAATGCACCACACAATTTGGCCCTCTCTGCTTTCCTGCGGACTCTATCCTCAAAAGCACCTTTTTTCGCTTTCGGCGGTGTTTGGAGCAAAAAAGACAAACGTCCAGCTTTTGCTGCCACAGCAAAGGTGCCAGCGGGGAAAAGGAATGCTGGTTCTCACTGCCTCCTGGAACCCTTTCAAATGCACCACACAATTTGGCCCTCTCTGCTTTTCTGCGGACTCCATCCTCAAAAGCACCTTTTTTCGCTTTCGGCAGCCTCCGGAGCAAAAAAGACAAACGTCCAGCTTTTGCTGCCACAGCAAAGGTGCCAGCGGGGAAAAGTGATGCTGGTCCTCATTGCCTCCTGGAACCTCTTCAAATGCCCCAGACAATTTGGCCCTCTCTGTTTTCCTGCGGACTCCATCCTCAAAAGCACCTGTTTTCGCTTTCGGCAGCCTCCGGAGCAAAAAAGACAAACGTCCAGGTTTTGCTGCCACAGCAAAGGTGCCAGCGGGGAAAAGGAATGCTGGTTCTCACTGCCTCCTTGAACCCTTTCAAATGCCACAGACAATTTGGCCCTCTCTGCTTTCCTGCGGACTCTATCCTCAAAAGCACCTTTTTTCGCTTTCGGCGGTGTTTGGAGCAAAAAAGACAAACGTCCAGCTTTTGCTGCCACAGCAAAGGTGCCAGCGGGGAAAAGTAATGCTGGTTCTCACTGCCTCCTGGAACCCTTTCAAATGCCCCCGACAATTTGGCCCTCTCTGCTTTCTTGCGGACTCGAGCCTCAAAAGCACCTTTTTTCGTTTCGGCATCCTCCAGAGCAAAAAAGACAAACGTCCAGCTTTTGCTGCCACAGCAAAGGTGCCAGCGGGGAAAAGTAATGCTGGTTCTCACTGCCTCCTGGAACACTTTCAAATGCACCACACAATTTGGCCCTCTCTGCTTTCCTGCGGACTCTATCCTCAAAAGCACCTGTTTTCGCTTTCGGCGGTGTTTGGAGCAAAAAAGACAAACGTCCAGGTTTTGCTGCCACAGCAAAGGTGCCAGCGGGGAAAAGTAATGCTGGTTCTCACTGCCTCCTGGAACCCTTTCAAATGCACCACACAATTTGGCCCTCTCTGCTTTCCTGCGGACTCTATCCTCAAAAGCACCTTTTTTCGTTTCGGCATCCTCCAGAGCAAAAAAGACAAACGTCAAGGTTTTGCTGCCACAGCAAAGGTGCCAGCGGGGAAAAGTAATGCTGGTTCTCACTGCCTCCTGGAACCTCTTCAAATGCCCCAGACAATTTGGCACTCTCTGCTTTCCTGCGGACTCTATCCTCAAAAGCACCTTTTTTCGTTTCGGCATACTCCCGAGCAAAAAAGACAAACGTCCAGGTTTTGCTGCCACAGCAAAGGTGCCAGCGGGGAAAAGGAATGCTGGTTCTCACTGCCTCCTGGAACCCTTTCAAATGCCCCAGACAATTTGGCCCTCTCTGCTTTCCTGCGGACTCCATCCTCAAAAGCACCTGTTTTCGCTTTCGGCAGCCTCCGGAGCAAAAAAGACAAACGTCCAGCTTTTGCTGCCACAGCAAAGGTGCCAGCGGGGAAAAGTAATGCTGGTTCTCACTGCCTCCTGGAACCCTTTCAAATGCACCACACAATTTGGCCCTCTCTGCTTTCCTGCGGACTCCATCCTCAAAAGCACCTGTTTTCGCTTTCGGCAACCTCCGGTGGTAAAAAGACAAACGTCCAGCTTTTGCTGCCACAGCAAAGGTGCCAGCAGGGAAAAGTAATGCTGGTTCTCACTGCCTCCTGGAACCCTTTCAAATGCCACAGACAATTTGGCCCTCTCTGCTTTCCTGCGGACTCTATCCTCAAAAGCACCTGTTTTCGCTTTCGGCGGTGTTTAGAGCAAAAAAGACAAACGTCCAGCTTTTGCTGCCACAGCAAAGGTGCCAGCGGGGAAAAGTAATGCTGGTTCTCACTGCCTCCTGGAACCCTTTCAAATGCCCCAGACAATTTGGCCCTCTTTGCTTTCTTGCGGACTCCATCCTCAAAAGCACCTTTTTTCGCTTTCGGCGGTGTTTGGAGCAAAAAAGACAAACGTCCAGCTTTTGCTGCCACAGCAAAGGTGCCAGCGGGGAAAAGTGATGCTGGTCCTCATTGCCTCCTGGAACCTCTTCAAATGCCCCAGACAATTTGGCCCTCTCTGCTTTCCTGCGGACTCCATCCTCAAAAGCACCTGTTTTCGCTTTCGGCAGCCTCCGGAGCAAAAAAGACAAACGTCCAGGTTTTGCTGCCACAGCAAAGGTGCCAGCGGGGAAAAGTAATGCTGGTTCTCACTGCCTCCTGGAACCCTTTCAAATGCCACAGACAATTTGGCCCTCTCTGCTTTCCTGCGGACTCCATCCTCAAAAGCACCTTTTTTCGCTTTCGGCGGTGTTTGGAGCAAAAAAGACAAACGTCCAGCTTTTGCTGCCACAGCAAAGGTGCCAGCGGGGAAAAGTAATGCTGGTTCTCACTGCCTCCTGGAACCCTTTCAAATGCCCCAGACAATTTGGCCCTCTCTGCTTTCCTGTGGACTCTATCCTCAAAAGCACCTTTTTTCGTTTCGGCATCCTCCAGAGCAAAAAAGACAAACGTCCAGGTTTTGCTGCCACAGCAAAGGTGCCAGCGGGGAAAAGTAATGCTGGTTCTCACTGCCTCCTGGAACCTCTTCAAATGCCCCAGACAATTTGGCACTCTCTGCTTTCCTGCGGACTCTATCCTCAAAAGCACCTTTTTTCGTTTCGGCATCCTCCCGAGCAAAAAAGACAAACGTCCAGGTTTTGCTGCCACAGCAAAGGTGCCAGCGGGGAAAAGTAATGCTGGTTCTCACTGCCTCCTGGAACCCTTTCAAATGCCACAGACAATTTGGCCCTCTCTGCTTTCCTGCGGACTCCATCCTCAAAAGCACCTGTTTTCGCTTTCGGCAGCCTCCGGAGCAAAAAAGACAAACGTCCAGCTTTTGCTGCCACAGCAAAGGTGCCAGCGGGGAAAAGTAATGCTGGTTCTCACTGCCTCCTGGAACCCTTTCAAATGCACCACACAATTTGGCCCTCTCTGCTTTCCTGCGGACTCCATCCTCAAAAGCACCTGTTTTCGCTTTCGGCAACCTCCGGTGGTAAAAAGACAAACGTCCAGCTTTTGCTGCCACAGCAAAGGTGCCAGCGGGGAAAAGTAATGCTGGTTCTCACTGCCTCCTGGAACCCTTTCAAATGCCACAGACAATTTGGCCCTCTCTGCTTTCCTGCGGACTCCATCCTCAAAAGCACCTTTTTTCGCTTTCGGGGGTGTTTGGAGCAAAAAAGACAAACGTCCAGCTTTTGCTGCCACAGCAAAGGTGCCAGCGGGGAAAAGTAATGCTGGTTCTCACTGCCTCCTGGAACCTCTTCAAATGCCCCAGACAATTTGGTACTCTCTGCTTTCCTGCGGACTGAATCCTCAAATACACATGTTTTCGCTTTCGGCAGCCTCCGGAGCAAAAAAGACAAACGTCCAGCTTTTGCTGCCACAGCAAAGGTGCCAGCGGGGAAAAGTAATGCTGGTTCTCACTGCCTCCTGGAACCCTTTCAAATGCCACAGACAATTTGGCCCTCTCTGCTTTCCTGCGGACTCTATCCTCAAAAGCACCTTTTTTCGTTTCGGCATCCTCCAGAGCAAAAAAGACAAACGTCCAGCTTTTGCTGCCACAGCAAAGGTGCCAGCGGGGAAAAGTAATGCTGGTTCTCACTGCCTCCTGGAATCCTTTCAAATGCCACAGACAATTTGGCCCTCTCTGCTTTCCTGTGGACTCCATCCTCAAAAGCACCTGTTTTCGCTTTCGGCAGCCTCCGGAGCAAACAAGACAAACGTCCAGCTTTTGCTGCCACAGCAAAGGTGCCAGCGGGGAAAAGTGATGCTGGTCCTCATTGCCTCCTGGAACCTCTTCAAATGCCACAGACAATTTGGCCCTCTCTGCTTTCCTGCGGTCTCCATCCTCAAAAGCACCTCTTTTCGCTATCGGCAGCCTCCGGAGCAAAAAAGACAAACGTCCAGGTTTTGCTGCCACAGCAAAGGTGCCAGCGGGGAAAAGTAATGCTGGTTCTCACTGCCTCCTGGAACCCGTTCAAATGCCACAGACAATTTGGCCCTCTCTGCTTTCCTGCGGACTCTATCCTCAAAAGCACCTTTTTTCGTTTCGGCATCCTCCAGAGCAAAAAAGACAAACGTCCAGGTTTTGCTGCCACAGCAAAGGTGCCAGCGGGGAAAAGTAATGCTGGTTCTCACTGCCTCCTGGAACCTCTTCAAATGCCCCAGACAATTTGGCACTCTCTGCTTTCCTGCGGACTCTATCCTCAAAAGCACCTTTTTTCGTTTCGGCATCCTCCCGAGCAAAAAAGACAAACGTCCAGCTTTTGCTGCCACAGCAAAGGTGCCAGCGGGGAAAAGTAATGCTGGTTCTCACTGCCTCCTGGAACCCTTTCAAATGCCCCAGACAATTTGGCCCTCTCTGCTTTCCTGCGGACTCCATCCTCAAAAGCACCTGTTTTCGCTTTCGGCAGCCTCCGGAGCAAAAAAGACAAACGTCCAGCTTTTGCTGCCACAGCAAAGGTGCCAGCGGGGAAAAGTAATGCTGGTTCTCACTGCCTCCTGGAACCCTTTCAAATGCACCACACAATTTGGCCCTCTCTGCTTTCCTGCGGACTCCATCCTCAAAAGCACCTGTTTTCGCTTTCGGCAACCTCCGGTGGTAAAAAGACAAACGTCCAGCTTTTGCTGCCACAGCAAAGGTGCCAGCGGGGAAAGTAATGCTGGTTCTCACTGCCTCCTGGAACCCTTTCAAATGCCCCAGACAATTTAGCCCTCTCTGCTTTCCTGCGGACTCTATCCTCAAAAGCACCTTTTTTCGCTTTCGGCGGTGTTTGGAGCAAAAAAGAAAAACGTCCAGCTTTTGCTGCCACAGCAAAGGTGACAGCGGGGAAAAGTAATGCTGGTTCTCACTGCCTCCTGGAACCCTTTCAAATGCCCCAGACAATTTGGCCCTCTCTGCTTTCCTGCGGACTCCATCCTCAAAAGCACCTGTTTTCGCTTTCGGCAGCCTCCAGAGCAAACAAGACAAACGTCCAGCTTTTGCTGCCACAGCAAAGGTGCCAGCGGGGAAAAGTGATGCTGGTCCTCACTGCCTCCTGGAACCTCTTCAAATGCCACAGACAATTTGGCCCTCTCTGCTTTCCTGCGGACTCCATCCTCAAAAGCACCTCTTTTCGCTATCGGCAGCCTCCGGAGCAAAAAAGACAAACGTCCAGCTTTTGCTGCCACAGCAAAGGTGCCAGCGGGGAAAAGTAATGCTGGTTCTCACTGCCTCCTGGAACCTCTTCAAATGCCCCAGACAATTTGGTACTCTCTGCTTTCCTGCGGACTCTATCCTCAAAAGCACCTTTTTTCACTTTCGGCATCCTCCAGAGCAAAAAAGAAAAACGTCCAGCTTTTGCTGCCACAGCAAAGGTGCCAGCGGGGAAAAGTAATGCTGGTTCTCACTGCCTCCTGGAACCTCTTCAAATGCCACAGACAATTTGGCCCTCTCTGCTTTCCTGCGGACTCCATCCTCAAAAGCACCTCTTTTCGCTATCGGCAGCCTCCGGAGCAAAAAAGACAAACGTCCAGGTTTTGCTGCCACAGCAAAGGTGCCAGCGGGGAAAAGTAATGCTGGTTCTCACTACCTCCTGGAACCCTTTCAAATGCCACAGACAATTTGGCCCTCTCTGCTTTCCTGCGGACTCCATCCTCAAAAGCACCTTTTTTCGCTTTCGGCGGTGTCTGGAGCAAAAAAGACAAACGTCCAGCTTTTGCTGCCACAGCAAAGGCGCCAGCGGGGAAAAGTAATGCTGGTTCTCATTTCCTACTGGAACCCTTTCAAATGCACCACACAATTTGGCCCTCTCTGCTTTCCTGCGGACTCTATCCTCAAAAGCACCTGTTTTCGCTTTCGGCGGTGTTTGGAGCAAAAAAGACAAACGTCCAGCTTTTGCTGCCACAGCAAAGGTGCCAGCGGGGAAAAGTAATGCTGGTTCTCACTGCCTCCTGGAACCCTTTCAAATGCCACAGACAATTTGGCCCTCTCTGCTTTCCTGCGGACTCCATCTTCAAAAGCACCTTTTTTTGCTTTCGGCGGTGTTTGGAGCAAAAAAGACAAACGTCCAGCTTTTGCTGCCACAGCAAAGGCGCCAGCGGGGAAAAGTAATGCTGGTTCTCACTGCCTCCTGGAACCCTTTCAAATGCCCCAGACAATTTGGCCCTCTCTGCTTTCTTGCGGACTCCATCCTCAAAAGCACCTTTTTTCGCTTTCGGCGGTGTTTGGAGCAAAAAAGACAAACGTCCAGGTTTTGCTGCCACAGCAAAGGTGCCAGCGGGGAAAAGTAATGCTGGTTCTCACTGCCTCCTGGAACCCTTTCAAATGCCCCAGACAACTTGGCCCTCTCTGCTTTCCTGCGGACTCTATCCTCAAAAGCACCTTTTTTCGTTTCGGCATCCTCCAGAGCAAAAAAGACAAACGTCCAGGTTTTGCTGCCACAGCAAAGGTGCCAGCGGGGAAAAGTAATGCTGGTTCTCACTGCCTCCTGGAACCTCTTCAAATGCCCCAGACAATTTGGCACTCTCTGCTTTCCTGCGGACTCGAGCCTCAAAAGCACCTTTTTTCGTTTCGGCATCCTCCCGAGCAAAAAAGACAAACGTCCAGGTTTTGCTGCCACAGCAAAGGTGCCAGCGGGGAAAAGTAATGCTGGTTCTCACTGCCTCCTGGAACCTCTTCAAATGCCCCAGACAATTTGGTACTCTCTGCTTTCCTGCGGACTCAATCCTCAAAAACACATGTTTTCGCTTTCGGCAGCCTCCGGAGCAAAAAAGACAAACGTCCAGGTTTTGCTGCCACAGCAAAGGTGCCAGCGGGGAAAAGTAATGCTGGTTCTCACTACCTCCTGGAACCCTTTCAAATGCCACAGACAATTTGGCCCTCTCTGCTTTCCTGCGGACTCCATCCTCAAAAGCACCTTTTTTCGCTTTCGGCGGTGTTTGGAGCAAAAAAGACAAACGTCCAGCTTTTGCTGCCACAGCAAAGGCGCCAGCGGGGAAAAGTAATGCTGGTTCTCATTTCCTCCTGGAACCCTTTCAAATGCACCACACAATTTGGCCCTCTCTGCTTTCCTGCGGACTCTATCCTCAAAAGCACCTGTTTTCGCTTTCGGCGGTGTTTGGAGCAAAAAAGACAAACGTCCAGCTTTTGCTGCCACAGCAAAGGCGCCAGCGGGGAAAAGTAATGCTGGTTCTCACTGCCTCCTGGAACCCTTTCAAATGCCACAGACAATTTGGCCCTCTCTGCTTTCCTGCGGACTCCATCTTCAAAAGCACCTTTTTTCGCTTTCGGCGGTGTTTGGAGCAAAAAAGACAAACGTCCAGGTTTTGCTGCCACAGCAAAGGTGCCAGCGGGGAAAAGTAATGCTGGTTCTCACTGCCTCCTGGAACCCTTTCAAATGCCCCAGACAACTTGGCCCTCTCTGCTTTCCTGCGGACTCTATCCTCAAAAGCACCTTTTTTCGTTTCGGCATCCTCCAGAGCAAAAAAGACAAACGTCCAGGTTTTGCTGCCACAGCAAAGGTGCCAGCGGGAAAAGTAATGCTGGTTCTCACTGCCTCCTGGAACCTCTTCAAATGCCCCAGACAATTTGGCACTCTCTGCTTTCCTGCGGACTCTATCCTCAAAAGCACCTTTTTTCGTTTCGGCATCCTCCCGAGCAAAAAAGACAAACGTCCAGGTTTTGCTGCCACAGCAAAGGTGCCAGTGGGAAAAGTAATGCTGGTTCTCACTGCCTCCTGGAACCTCTTCAAATGCCCCAGACAATTTGGTACTCTCTGCTTTCCTGCGGACTCAATCCTCAAAAACACATGTTTTCGCTTTCGGCAGCCTCCGGAGCAAAAAAGACAAACGTCCAGCTTTTGCTGCCACAGCAAAGGTGCCAGCGGGGAAAAGTAATGCTGGTTCTCACTGCCTCCTGGAACCCTTTCAAATGCCACAGACAATTTGGCCCTCTCTGCTTTCCTGCGGACTCCATCCTCAAAAGCACCTTTTTTCGCTTTCGGCGCTGTTTGGAGCAAAAAAGACAAACGTCCAGCTTTTGCTGCCACAGCAAAGGCGCCAGCGGGGAAAAGTAATGCTGGTTCTCACTGCCTCCTGGAACCCTTTCAAATGCACCACACAATTTGGCCCTCTCTGCTTTCCTGCGGACTCCATCCTCAAAAGCACCTTTTTTCGCTTTCGGGGGTGTTTGGAGCAAAAAAGACAAACGTCCAGGTTTTGCTGCCACAGCAAAGGTGCCAGCGGGGAAAAGTAATGCTGGTTCTCACTGCCTCCTGGAACCCTTTCAAATGCCCCAGACAATTTGGCCCTCTCTGCTTTCCTGCGGACTCCATCCTCAAAAGCACCTGTTTTCGCTTTCGGCAGCCTCCGGAGCAAAAAAGACAAACGTCCAGCTTTTGCTGCCACAGCAAAGGTGCCAGCGGGGAAAAGGAATGCTGGTTCTCACTGCCTCCTGGAACCCTTTCAAATGCCACAGACAATTTGGCCCTCTCTGCTTTCCTGCGGACTCCATCCTCAAAAGCACCTTTTTTCGCTTTCGGCGGTGTTTGGAGCAAAAAAGACAAACGTCCAGGTTTTGCTGCCACAGCAAAGGTGCCAGCGGGGAAAAGTAATGCTGGTTCTCACTGCCTCCTGGAACCCTTTCAAATGCCACAGACAATTTGGCCCTCTCTGCTTTCCTGCGGACTCTATCCTCAAAAGCACCTTTTTTCGCTTTCGGCAGCCTCCGGAGCAAAAAAGACAAACGTCCAGGTTTTGCTGCCACAGCAAAGGTGCCAGCGGGGAAAAGTAATGCTGGTTCTCACTGCCTCCTGGAACCCTTTCAAATGCACCACACAATTTGGCCCTCTCTGCTTTCCTGCGGTCTCCATCCTCAAAAGCACCTTTTTTCGTTTCGGCATCCTCCAGAACAAAAAAGACAAACGTCCAGGTTTTGCTGCCACAGCAAAGCTGCCAGCGGGGAAAAGTAATGCTGGTTCTCACTGCCTCCTGGAACCTCTTCAAATGCCCCAGACAATTTGGCACTCTCTGCTTTCCTGCGGACTCTATCCTCAAAAGCACCTTTTTTTGTTTCGGCATCCTCCAGAGCAAAAAAGACAAACGTCCAGGTTTTGCTGCCACAGCAAAGGTGCCAGCGGGGAAAAGTAATGCTGGTTCTCACTGCCTCCTGGAACCTCTTCAAATGCCCCAGACAATTTGGTACTCTCTGCTTTCCTGCGGACTCAATCCTCAAAAGCACCTGTTTTCGCTTTCGGCAGCCTCCGGAGCAAAAAAGACAAACGTCCAGCTTTTGCTGCCACAGCAAAGGTGCCAGCAGGGAAAAGTAATGCTGGTTCTCACTGCCTCCTGGAACCCTTTCAAATGCCACAGACAATTTGGCCCTCTCTGCTTTCCTGCGGACTCCATCCTCAAAAGCACCTGTTTTCGCTTTCGGCGGTGTTTGGAGCAAAAAAGACAAACGTCCAGCTTTTGCTGCCACAGCAAAGGCGCCAGCGGGGAAAAGTAATGCTGGTTCTCACTGCCTCCTGGAACCCTTTCAAATGCATCACACAATTTGGCCCTCTCTGCTTTCCTGCGGACTCTATCCTCAAAAGCACCTTTTTTCGCTTTCGGGGGTGTTTGGAGCAAAAAAAGACAAACGTCCAGCTTTTGCTGCCACAGCAAAGGTGACAGCGGGGAAAAGTAATGCTGGTTCTCACTGCCTCCTGGAACCCTTTCAAATGCCCCAGACAATTTGGCCCTCTCTGCTTTCCTGCGGACTCCATACTCAAAAGCACCTTTTTTCGCTTTCGCCGCCCTTTGGAGCAAAAAAGACAAACGTCCAGCTTTTGCTGCCACAGCAAAGGTGCCAGCAGGAAAAAGTAATGCTGGTTCTCACTGCCTCCTGGAACCCTTTCAAATGCCCCAGACAATTTGGCCCTCTCTGCTTTCCTGCGGACTCCATCCTCAAAAGCACCTGTTTTCGCTTTCGGCAGCCTCCGGAGGAAAAAAGACAAACGTCCAGCTTTTGCTGCCACAGCAAAGGTGCCAGCGGGGAAAAGTAATGCTGGTTCTCACTGCCTCCTGGAACCCTTTCAAATGCCACAGACAATTTGGCGCTCTCTGCTTTCCTGCGGACTCTATCCTCAAAAGCACCGTTTTTCGTTTCGGCATCCTCCAGAGCAAAAAAGACAAACGTCCAGGTTTTGCTGCCACAGCAAAGGTGCCAGCGGGGAAAAGTAATGCTGGTTCTCACTGCCTCCTGGAACCTCTTCAAATGCCCCAGACAATTTGGCACTCTCTGCTTTCCTGCGGACTCTATCCTCAAAAGCACCTTTTTTCGTTTCGGCATCCTCCCGAGCAAAAAAGACAAACGTCCAGCTTTTGCTGCCACAGCAAAGGTGCCAGCGGGGAAAAGTAATGCTGGTTCTCACTGCCTCCTGGAACCTCTTCAAATGCCCCAGACAATTTGGTACTCTCTGCTTTCCTGCGGACTCAATCCTCAAAAACACATGTTTTCGCTTTCGGCAGCCTCCGGAGCAAAAAAGACAAACGTCCAGGTTTTGCTGCCACAGCAAAGGTGCCAGCGGGGGAAAAGGAATGCTGGTTCTCACTGCCTCCTGGAACCCTTTCAAATGCCACAGACAATTTCGCCCTCTCTGCTTTCCTGCGGACTCCATCCTCAAAAGCACCTTTTTCGCTTTCGGCGGTGTTTGGAGCAAAAAAGACAAACGTCCAGCTTTTGCTGCCACAGCAAAGGCGCCAGCGGGGAAAAGTAATGCTGGTTCTCACTGCCTCCTGGAACCCTTTCAAATGCACCACACAATTTGGCCCTCTCTGCTTTCCTGCGGACTCTATCCTCAAAAGCACCTTTTTTCGCTTTCGGGTGTTTGGAGCAAAAAAGACAAACGTCCAGGTTTTGCTGCCACAGCAAAGGTGCCAGCGGGGAAAAGTAATGCTGGTTCTCACTGCCTCCTGGAACCCTTTCAAATGCCACAGACAATTTGGCCCTCTCTGCTTTCCTGCGGACTCCATCCTCAAAAGCACCTGTTTTCGCTTTCGGCAGCCTCCGGAGCAAAAAAGACAAACGTCCAGCTTTTGCTGCCACAGCAAAGGTGCCAGCGGGGAAAAGGAATGCTGGTTCTCACTGCCTCCTGGAACCCTTTCAAATGCCACAGACAATTTGGCCCTCTCTGCTTTCCTGCGGACTCCATCCTCAAAAGCACCTTTTTTCGCTTTCGGCGGTGTTTGGAGCATAAAAGACAAACGTCCAGGTTTTGCTGCCACAGCAAAGGTGCCAGCGGGGAAAAGTAATGCTGGTTCTCACTGCCTCCTGGAACCCTTTCAAATGCCCCAGACAATTTGGCCCTCTCTGCTTTCCTGCGGTCTCCATCCTCAAAAGCACCTTTTTTCGTTTCGGCATCCTCCAGAACAAAAAAGACAAACGTCCAGGTTTTGCTGCCACAGCAAAGCTGCCAGCGGGGAAAAGTAATGCTGGTTCTCACTGCCTCCTGGAACCTCTTCAAATGCCCCAGACAATTTGGTACTCTCTGCTTTCCTGCGGACTCAATCCTCAAAAACACATGTTTTCGCTTTTGGCATCCTCCGGAGCAAAAAAGACAAACGTCCAGCTTTTGCTGCCACAGCAAAGGTGCCAGCGGGGAAAAGTAATGCTGGTTCTCACTGCCTCCTGGAACCCTTTCAAATGCCACAGACAATTTGGCCCTCTCTGCTTTCCTGCGGACTCCATCCGCAAAAGCACCTGTTTTCGCTTTCGGCATCCTCCGGAGCAAAAAAGACAAACGTCCAGCTTTTGCTGCCACAGCAAAGGTGCCAGCGGGGAAAAGGAATGCTGGTTCTCACTGCCTCCTGGAACCCTTTCAAATGCCACAGACAATTTGGCCCTCTCTGCTTTCCTGCGGACTCCATCCTCAAAAGCACCTTTTTTCGCTTTCGGCGGTGTTTGGAGCAAAAAAGACAAACGTCCAGGTTTTGCTGCCACAGCAAAGGTGCCAGCGGGGAAAAGTAATGCTGGTTCTCACTGCCTCCTGGAACCCTTTCAAATGCCACAGACAATTTGGCCCTCTCTGCTTTCCTGCGGACTCTATCCTCAAAAGCACCTTTTTTCGCTTTCGGCAGCCTCCGGAGCAAAAAAGACAAACGTCCAGGTTTTGCTGCCACAGCAAAGGTGACAGCGGGGAAAGTAATGCTGGTTCTCACTGCCTCCTGGAACCCTTTCAAATGCCACAGACAATTTGGCCCTCTCTGCTTTCCTGCGGTCTCCATCCTCAAAAGCACCTTTTTTCGTTTCGGCATCCTCCAGAACAAAAAAGACAAACGTCCAGGTTTTGCTGCCACAGCAAAGGTGCCAGCGGGGAAAAGTAATGCTGGTTCTCACTGCCTCCTGGAACCTCTTCAAATGCCCCAGACAATTTGGCACTCTCTGCTTTCCTGCGGACTCTATCCTCAAAAGCACCTGTTTTCGGCTTTCGGCAGCCTCCGGAGCAAAAAAGACAAACGTCCAGCTTTTGCTGCCACAGCAAAGGTGACAGCGGGGAAAAGTAATGCTGGTTCTCACTGCCTCCTGGAACCCTTTCAAATGCCACAGACAATTTGGCCCTCTCTGCTTTCCTGCGGACTCTATCCTCAAAAGCACCTTTTTTCGCTTTCGTCGGTGTTTGGAGCAAAAAAGACAAACGTCCAGCTTTTGCTGCCACAGCAAAGGCGCCAGCGGGGAAAAGTAATGCTGGTTCTCACTGCCTCCTGGAACCCTTTCAAATGCACCACACAATTTGGCCCTCTCTGCTTTCCTGCGGACTCTATCCTCAAAAGCACCTTTTTTCGCTTTCGGGGGTGTTTGGAGCAAAAAAGACAAACGTCCAGCTTTTGCTGCCACAGCAAAGGTGCCAGCGGGAAAAGTAATGCTGGTTCTCACTGCCTCCTGGAACCCTTTCAAATGCCCCAGACAATTTGGCCCTCTCTGCTTTCCTGCGGACTCCATACTCAAAAGCACCTTTTTTCGCTTTCGCCGCCCTTTGGAGCAAAAAAGACAAACGTCCAGCTTTTGCTGCCACAGCAAAGGTGCCAGCAGGAAAAAGTAATGCTGGTTCTCACTGCCTCCTGGAACCCTTTCAAATGCCCCAGACAATTTGGCCCTCTCTGCTTTCCTGCGGGACTCCATCCTCAAAAAGCACCTGTTTTCGCTTTCGGCAGCCTCC